>NC_026006.2:55387204-55414704 GCF_000442705.2 Elaeis guineensis | reverse complement strand
AAAGGCCAGGAACCTGTATCTAATTATATCCAATTTCAGTGCTTGACTTCGATCTAATCCAAGCCTCTTGCAGCCAATCTTTGTTATGTTGGATTAACTTATGCACCTCAACAGTTGAAGACATATACATGGGAGTGAATTTTTTATGCAACTTGGTAGTTTAACAGATGTATATTGTGCGAATTAATTCTATGCCATGATTACTATCACTAAGAGCAACTACTTGCTTTGTTTTCAGGTGTGCATTCCATTGGTGTTTGTTATGGAAGACTTGGAGACAACCTACCCCAGCCTAGTGATGTAGTGAATCTCTACAAATCTAACAACATTGGAGGGATGAGAATCTATGATCCATATCAACCTACTCTTCAAGCACTTGGAGGGTCCAACATTCCACTCATTGTCGATGTCCCTAATGAAGATCTCCAAAATCTAGCCTCTGATGCTTCGGCAGCAAGTGATTGGGTCCAGAATAACATAATAGCATATCCGGATGTTTCATTTCGATACATTGCAGTCGGTAATGAAGTGATACCTGGAGATTCAGCTGGATATGTGCTCCAAGCCATGAATAACATCCAATCTGCTCTATCGGCCAATGGTCTACAAGGCCAAATTAAAGTCTCAACTTCGGTTTCTCAGGGTGTCCTTGGGACATCATATCCTCCATCTGCTGGTGCATTCTCTTCTGATGCATCACAGTATTTGGGACCAATTGTCAACTTTTTGGCTAGCAATGGATCACCACTCCTAGTAAATGTGTATCCATACTTCAGTTACATCGGCGACATGAAGGATATCAGTATTGATTATGCCTTGTTTACTTCATCGGGAATTGTCGTACAGGATGGCCAATTTGGCTATCAGAATATTTTTGATGCAATAGTTGATGCAGTCTACTCGGCATTAGCGAATGTGGGAGGCTCTAATGTGGAAGTCGTAGTATCAGAAAGTGGTTGGCCTTCAGCTGGTGGTACCGCAGCATCATCGGATAATGCAAGGACATATAATCAGAATTTGATTAATCATATTGGTCAAGGGACACCTAAGACATCTGGAAGGGCTACAGAGACTTATATATTTGCCATGTTCAATGAGGACCAGAAGCCAGCAGGGATAGAGCAGAATTGGGGTCTATTCTATCCAAATGAGCAACCTGTCTATCAAATCAATTTCAGTTAGAAGATAATAGAGGGTTGGCAAAAATTATCCATATATTGTAAGTGTAGTCTGGAATAAACCATTAGAAGGAATGGACAATTTCTTATTGCTTTCTCTTTTGTATTACATATATCAGAATAATTCCAAGTTCAAATAGAACTCATGTACTCAATATAAAAGTTTGATGAATAAAATTTCCTCCTGTGACCTGATGGTGGAGATGATATTATCACAGATATTTTTCTTCTCACCAAATTACCATTTAAATTCATCTTATGTTTTCTTCTTATTTTTTTCCGGTATTTATTCCATAGGGTCGATGATGAATTAATTATTCATGATTAAAGTGTTCTCCAACTTAGCAAATTAACTTTCAAGTCCTTAAATGCATCTTACCGGTGAAGAGTTAATCACCATGTATGTTTGTCTGTTTATTCCTTTCTCTCACCGAACCTACTCGATTCTCAAAGATTTATCCAAAAAATATAAAACATAAAGAGCACAGAATACAAGAACAAACTATATATGAGTGTTGAATGTGCATGCAAAGAATCAACTTTACGTGCTGCATGAACCACATCGATCCAATTTAGAACAGCACGAATTGGAGACACAAAGTGTAACAGCCCAGGTTCTTGGGCCTGTAAACCCTTAACGGCCCATACAAAAAAAAAAAAAATAAAACAAAATAAAAATAAAAGAAGAAAGCCGATGGGAGGAGGAAGACTCCTCATCGGAGTCTTCTTCCTCTCCTCTAGGAGTCCGAGTAAGGGTAGGAAATCTCCCTTATAAAACCCTCCTTCCCTCCCTTAGGTATCTACAAAAGGTATTTTGAAGAGATTTTAAAAAATTTGAGGGATTTTTTTTCAAGAGGATCCGTGAGTTCTTAGATGGAGAAAAAGGAGGTCGTCAGAGTTCTTCTCGACCGTCGGAGCAAGGTAAGCTCCTTTCCTACTCTTCTTCCTTCCTAGGCATCCTTCTTTTGCTGGCAACTGACGACAAGCCATCGAATTGGAGAAGAACAGGGCCACCCCTGTTTTTCTTATTTTTCTCCCCCGTGTGCCACCGGCAACAGCCACCGTTGGGGCTGTCACCGGGGCTGTGGATGCGTCGCCATCGGCTGCTGTCGAAGGGTGGCTGGAGTCGGCCCTCCTTGGCCGCATGAGGGTGAGAGGAGATAGAGGGGGACGATGCCCCTGTTTTGGACGAGGAAAAGGAAAAAGAAAGAAGAAAAAAAAAAGAAGGAAAAGAAAAAGAAAAAGAGAAAGAGAAAAATAAAAATTAAAAAAAAAAAAAAAAGAGAGAAATTTTCTCTCTCTCCTCTCCCTCCTTTCTCTCTTTTTCTCTCTCTTCTTCTCTCTCTAGACTTTTTTCCTCTCTTTATGGATTTTGTCTCTCTAGGATCTTTCTTTTTCTCTCTCTAACTGCATCACGAATCTTAAGATAAAATTGATATGAAAATATGATGACCTGAGATTGCTCCAAAATTTGTGCAGTAGATTAGATTTCGATCCGATCTTTATTCGAAATTGATAACATCAATCATGGTTAATCCATATTGAGTCACCCTGATATGACCTCTGATGATCTCGACCATGATTGCCTCATCTGAAGGATACGAAGATTCTCTCCCCACTTTTTCTCTTTACTTTCTCTCTCTAAAATTTTTTCTCTCTTCATAAATTTTCTCTCTCTAGTAGTTTTATGGATCAGTGGAGGATCCAGATACTTAGATAAATCCTAATTTTGGTTAATCCTAAGAGAGGTCCTAGATTTATGTTATTAAGATTGATTATCGGTAATTTTCTCCATATATGATTTTTATATTTGATCAGGGTCATGATGAGATACGATTGTCTACATAAGATATCGAGTAGAATATTTTGTTAGAGAACTTCATAAATCAAAGAAGAACATTGATTTCTGTACTTGGATCAGTCACCGATAAAGGTAAGAATCCCTGTACATGATCACTATTATATATATGCTAATTTACTGTTGGTCTTGCATCATTAGTTTTGCATCGTCGGATTTGAGATCGATGAATTTATTATATCTGAGATACTGTTATTTGATTTTGAGCATGAGTATGTTATGTCAATATATATGTATCAGAGATTGATGGCATGATTATATGAATATGACATATCTGAATTGATCATAATGTAAGACAGAATTGATTTGATGAAATCAACACATAATGATTAAATGAAAAGAAAGAGATATATGGTATGGACTAGCCTTGTCATGTGGAACAGCCGGCCAGGAGCTTATGCCTGGAACAGCCCGCCAGGAGCTTATGCTTGGGACAGTCCCCACTGGCTTACAAGTGGATCAGCCGGCAAGGAGCTCATGCCTGGGACAGCCCGTCAGGAGCTTATGCTTGGGACAACCTCTCACGGGCTTTCGTACATGGGACAGTCGGCCAGGAGCTCATCCTGGGACAGCCTTGAAAGGTTTTTATGTGGAAATTGATTCGGATGATGACTGAGGTATAGACTTGGATAGTCCAGAGCTAGAAAGAAAAGGTTAAAAATCATGTGATTATGAAAAGAGAAATGAAAGATAAGACATGAAATAATTGTTGAATAAAAGTGTTTCACTGTTAACATATGATGATGCATCTATTTTAACAAGACAGAAAATTTATGGATGTTTGCATTATTCTGGACATTGAACATGAGATTTTATATTTTATTGCTTATCCTTATTTTCAGACTATATTAATATATCAGTGTGATATAAGAATTCTTACTGAGCTGTAAAGCTCACACTTCTTCATCTTTCTTTTTCTTCTCAGAGATACAGGATGCTCATGATTGGCTATGGTATTGGATTGTGGGTGAGCAGATATATAGATAGAGTGCCATAGTACCTAATCAGAGGATTGAAGAAATTTAATTTGTAATTGTGCAAGATTTTATGAATTATTGTTGAAATAAATTGTTATGGATGTTAAGATTGTAATGATTTAATTTGGCCTTGCATATTTTTTAGGGCTTGCTCTAAAGAGTGTGCGGCCATCACGTATCCGACCCGGGTGTTGGGTTTGGGGTGTGACATAAAGCTCATACCAAAAGTCTCCACATCAAAAACATTAATTCTCTACAGTTAAAGGAGTATGATAAGTGGGGGATGATTAGATATATGTATTTATATATATTCACATAAACTATTATCATACGTACCTTTGCCTTCCGTGATCTTTGGTCCACCTAAGGGTTGTTCTCCCCCTTGTGCCCTTTCCTCTTGTGCGCTTGATCAAAAAATTCTCTGAAGGTGGGCTCTTGATCTAAGTATCTAAATTATTCCAATCAAAATTCAAAATTAATGTATACATACATTGAAATTAACATAAAACAATAAATATAAACTTACCTTCTTAAAACTAAATTGCTGGAGAAACAGTAGAGGGAGAACACCGGCAAAGCCACCAACGTCGTGCTTGTGAGTGGCCGAAAAATCAATTACCGACGGATCTTAATTATTTATATTTAAATAAATCAAAATTATTCAAAATCCTAACCACTGTTGAGCTAGGGTTGGGGTCATTTTTTTCAAGGTGGGGCGCCGGGTGCTAATATAGTGGGGTTGGATATTTGAGACGACTATTAGAGATGGCTCAAGCCATCGCTAGTGATTTCTTATTGGAGATGATTAAGCTATCTTTGAAAGACATTAATTAATTTTTAATTTAATCATCGTCAGGCTGTTAGTGTAGAGGAGAAATAAAGCATTAAAAAGTTGTCACAGAAGAGTATTAATTAATTATTTAGGAAATATTGCCACATTGTTTTTGAAAGTTTCTTTATTTTTAAAATTCTCCATCGCTATGCCGTCGATGAAAATCCAGCCATCTCCAATCCGTCTCTACGCTGTCATTAGTAATTAGTTAAAATAAAAAAATTTAATTGCCATCTCTAGGCCGTCTCAATTGAACGTCGCAGGAGAGCACCGTCTCTATGCCATCTCAATGCCATCGATGAAAGTGAATTTCTAAGACTGCTTTTTAGCCATCTCAGATGAACGGTCTCTCAAGCTACACTATTCTTGTAGTGATCCCGCTCCGAGGCTATCCACAAATTCGAGCATATATTTAGTCCCACATCACTTGTTCGCAGGAACAATCTTAAATATTTTTACAAAACTAAGGAATCTAAATAATATCTTCTGACTAGCATTTTGAATGAGGTCTTGGGGTGTTACAAATGCTACGGAGCTGATCCAGTCCATAACCCATGTAGACTACGGGATACTATAGTATAGGTTCATTAAGGTTCACGATGGGCCAATCATGATATTTATGAATGGATTTGTATAAATTTGGATGCTCGGCTTGTTAGCAAGAATATTAGGCTTAAACCGATGGAGTATATGAGGACTCGTGTGGGTGTATGTTTAATCTCACATCAGTTATTCATTAGAAAGATTTTTTATACTTATACAAGATCAAAGATCGTAAATAATATCTTTTGATTAATCTTTTCAAGTAAGATCTTAGATTGTTACTGTAATAACCCAGATTGAAAAAAAAAAAATAGAGGAGGAGGAAGACTCCTAACCGGAGTCTTCTTCCTCTTCGTTTCCGACGAAATCGGACTCGAGGAGTCCGACTAGGGTAGGAAACCTCCTCTATAAAGACCCCTTTTCCCTCCCTTTAGGTCTTTATCATGGAATTTTGAGAGATTATTAAGAGTTTAGAGGGATTTTTTCAAGATTTTTCTGTGAGTTCTTTGAACAGGAAGAAAAGATCGCCGGAGTTCTTCTCGGCTGCCGGAGCAAGGTAAGCTCTTTCCCTCCTTTTTCTTCTTTTTGGTTGTCTTTTCTTCACCGGAGAGTGACGGCAAGCCGCCGAATTTAAGAAGAACAGGGTCATCCCTGTTCTATTTTTGTTTCCCCCGCATGCCACCGGCAACGGCCACCGTTGGGGCTGTCACCGGGGCTGTGGATGCGTCGCCATCGGCTGCTGTTGGAGGGTGGTTGGAGTCGGCCCTCCTTGGCCGCTTGAGGGTGAGAGGAGATGGAGGGGGATGATGCCCCTGTTTCGGCCCAAATGAACCCACGGGAAAAGAAAAGAAGAAGAAAGAAGAAGAAGAAAAGAAAAGAAAAGAAAAAAGAAAAAGAAAAAGAAAAGAAAAAAGAAAAAGAAAAAGAAAAGAAAAAAAAGGAAAAAGAGAAAGAAAAAAATAAAAATAAAATAAAATAAAATAAAAAGAAGAAGAAGAGAAAAAAAAATTTTCTCTCTCCTCTCTGTATCTTCTCTCTCCAGTTTCTCTCTAGATTCTCTCACTATTTTCTCTTTCTAGATCTTTCTCTCTTTTTGTGGATTTTATCTCTCTAGAATCTTTCTACCCTCTCTCTGATTGCATCACAGACCCTAGGATATATTTGAAATAAAAATATGATGAATTGAGATTGCTCCGAAATTCGTACAGTAGATCTGATCCCAGTCCGACTCTATTCAAAATTGTAATACTTGATTCATATTAAGTCATCCTGATAGGATCTCTGATGATCTCGACCATGATTGCCTCATCGAAAGGATACGAAGATTCTCTCTCTACTTTCTCTCTCTAGAATTTTCTCTCTCTTCATGGATTTTCTCTCTCTAGAAGTTTTATGGATCAGTGGAGGATCCAGATACTTAGGTATGGACTAAATCTTGTCATGTGGAACAGCCCGCCAGGAGCTTATGCCTGGGACAGCCCCCACTGGCTTACAGGTGGATCAGCCGACCAGGAGCTCATGCCTGGGACAGCCTCTCACGGGCTTTGGTACGAGGGACAGCCGGTCTGGAGCTCATCCTGGGACAGTCTTGAAAGACTTTTTAAGTGGATTCGATCCGGATGATGACTGAGGTATAGACTTGGATAGTCCAGAGCCAGAAGGAAACTGTTAAAAATCATGTGATTATGAAAGGAGAAATGAAAAATAAAACATGAAACAATTGTTGAACAAAAGTATTTCACCTGTTAATATATGATGATGCATCTATTTTAACAAGACAGAAAATTTATGAATGTTTGCATTATTCTGGACATTGAACATGAGATTTTATATTTTATTGCTTATCCTTATTTTCAGACTATATTACTGTATCAGTGTGATATGAGAATTCTTACTAGGCTGTAAAGCTCACACCTCTTCATCTTTCTTTTGGCCTTGTATATTCTTTAGGGCTTGTATATTCTTTAGGGCTTGCTCTAAAGAGTGTGCGGCCATCACGTATCCGACCCGGGTGCTGGGTTCGGGGCGTGACAGAATGGTATCAGAGCTTAGGTTGAGATCACCAGAGATTATAAAGAGATATTAAAATTTTATGGAAGATCAGTAGGATGTGACAGAGTGGTATTTGAGCTTAGAGCTTAGGTTACGTTTATTCGGAGACAATGATACAAGTGATTAGGATATGACAAAACAGTACTAGAGCCCAAGTTTAAGGTCACTAGGGATTGTCATATAAGTAATATCAAAACTATGGGATTATAATCACTAGAGTATGATTGATAATATCAGAGTTTAAGATTATGATCATTAAAGGTATGATAGAATGATATTAGAGTTTAGGTTATGATCACTAGAAAATATGATTTAAGTGGTATTTGAGTTTAAGGTTATAATTATTCAGAATTATAATTTTAGTGATATCTGAACTTAGGTTATGATCATGAGGAACATGATAGATATAAAAGAGAAGATTCAATATTTAGATTTCAAATCAATAGATATTAAGATGAAATTTATGCATAAGTGGCATATGTTATCTATAATAAAATTGACGAGTTATATCTTGGATTTTAATTAGTAGGATGGCCTGAATATAAGAAGAGTTGACCTTAGAAGAAAGCGAGAGGTATTGATATGTTATGTTGAGTATACTAGATGATTTTGAAATGTTAAACTTATATGATTGAAGATCATGATACTTTTCTAATTTCGATGATAATTGTCTGATGCGTTATGAATTTTGGATTTATCAAAAGGAAGTTAATTAGGGTATGGTTTAAGAAGAAATTACATCATATGAGAGAGAAATATTTTTGAACACTGAACCCATAAGAGGATCATATATGAAATTCAATCTTAGATGAAAAATATACTTGAATTTTATTATGAGAATATGAGATATACATTTTGGTGAAATCTTTGGTTACTCAAAATATCATATTCTGAATATGATTCCTTGATCTTTCAAGTTGTATTGAATTTCAAGTCAAAAGTTTACTTTTCTAAGTGGATCAAAAGTATTTTGATATTGTTAAATTAAAAAAAAAAATTTATTTTGTCAGAGTATGATATACAGGTTATGATGAAATCTTTAATAATTCATATTATTATCTTTGGATTAGATTTTTCTTGTGATTATTGAAGATGGTGAAGTGTATTAATTATTCAAGTCAAAATTTGGATTTTTTTTAAATTGAACTAAGACATCTTGTTAGTATTAAATTTGAATGACTTATACAAGGGACAAGATTTTTGTATGGATTTATTGATTAATATTAAGGGTTGTGATGAAGGGAGCTCTATAAGAAATAATCAAGTTGATTCTACTTAAGGATGTTGGCTTGAGTCTTCTAGTTTGACAAGTTAGAATTTAATTCTTTTAAAAAAAAATTGATTTAGAAATTATTTAAATGATTGTAAGGTAAATCTAAGGTTAACTTCAATTGATTCTAGACATATTGGATTCTTGAAGAGTGATGAAACTTATGCAATGATTTCAAATATAGGAAGTAGATCAAGATTTAATTTTTATATGCTATGTCCAAAGGTAGTAAAGATAAAGAAACTTAAAATTTTGCCCTAAGTCTTATATGAAATTTGAAGGTTGGATCTATCCTAAATCGATCTAATATGTAAGGATATTTTTATCTTTGATATAATTATATAATTTGATAAATTAAGATCAGAGTGTGCAGCAAGGCATGGTGGGTTAAATTGATTAGAAATATTAATCTTTTAAATCAAAAGATATTATGATGAAATACATTAGTTGCAAATAAGGATGGATTTTATTGATAATGAAAGGATGCTATAAATTTTGATCTAATCTGATCATAGCCGGATAATTTTTATCAGTAGGTTGTTTTATTATAGATAATGCCAAGAAATTTTAGATATCTCAAGTTTATTAACAGCTTGATAGTTCTGGTATTAGTTCAAACTTAGAAAGTCCTAACATAGATCTCATATTTTTAAAATTTAATATTGTTACTCGAACTGATATAGAAGATTGAGATTTTCTTAAGATGAGAGTCAACATATAAAATTTGTTGGAAGGTCAAGAGAAGAAAGAAATCGATGATTGTGAAGAGTACCCGATGTTTGATCTTTATTTATTTTTCTATCAAGGGTAGTCTGAGATAATTATGAATTTCGAGTGGAATGTATTAGACAAATAATGGTGGTATATTAATACAAGTCTAAAATGTTACAGTTCTTCAAAAAAAAAATTGAGAAATCAATAAGAAGGGATGAGTTTGAGATTTTAAATAATTTTTGTTATAACAAGATCATGAGAAATAAATAATATATATGACATTATCGTAAGCTTGAGAATGACATGAAGAATATATACTTTGAAATAGGTATCTCGAATGACATAACCTAATTTCGAGGATGAAATTATTTTAAGGAGGAGAGAATGTAATAACCCAGATTTAAAAAAAAAAAAAAATAGAGGAGGAGGAAGACTCCTAACCGGAGTCTTCTTCCTCTCCGTTTTCGACGAAATCGGACTCGAGGAGTCCGACTAAGGTAGGAAACCTCCTCTATAAAGACCCCCTTTCCCTCCCTTTAGGTCTTTATCATGGGATTTTGAGAGATTATTAAGAGTTTAGAGGGATTTTTTCAAGATTTTTCTGTGAGTTCTTTGAATAGGAAGAAAAGATCGCCGGAGTTTTTCTCGGCTGCCGGAGCAAGGTAAGCTCTTTCCCTCCTCTTTCTTCTTTTTGGTTGTCTTTTCTTCACCAGAGAGTGACGGCAAGCCGCCGAATTTAAGAAGAACAGGGTCATCCCTGTTCTATTTTTGTTTCCCCCGCATGCCACTGGCAACGGCCACCGTTGGGGCTGTCACCGGGGCTGTGGATGCATCGCCGTCGGCTGCTGTTGGAGGGTGGCCGGAGTCGGCCCTCTTTGGCCGCTTGAGGGTGAGAGGAGATGGAGGGGGATGATGCCCCTGTTTCGGCCCAAATGAACCCACGGGAAAAGAAAAGAAGAAGAAAGAAGAAGAAAAGAAAAGAAAAGAAAAGAAAAAGGAAAAAGAAAAAGAAAAGAAAAAGGAAAAAGAAAAAGAAAAGAAAAAAAAAGGAAAAAGAGAAAGAGAAAAATAAAAATAAAAATAAAATAAAATAAAATAAAAAGAAGAAGAAGAGAGAAAAATTTTTTCTCTCTCCTCTCTCTATCTTCTCTCTCCAATTTCTCTCTCTAGATTCTCTCTCTATTTTCTCTCTCTAGATCTTTCTCTCTTTTTGTAGATTTTATCTCTCTAGAATCTTTCTACCCTCTCTCTGATTGCATCACAGACCCTAGGATATATTTGAAATAAAAATATGATGAATTGAGATTGCTCCGAAATTCGTACAGTAGATCTGATCCCAGTCCGACTCTATTCGAAATTGTAATACTTGATTCATATTAAGTCACCCTGATAGGATCTCTGATGATCTCGACCATGATTGCCTCATCGAAAGGATACGAAGATTCTCTCTCCACTTTCTCTCTCTACTTTCTCTCTCTAAAATTTTCTCTCTCTTCATGGATTTTCTCTCTCTAAAAGTTTTATGGATCAGTGGAGGATCCAGATACTTAGGTAAGTCCTAATTTTGGTTAATTCTAAGAGAGGTCCTCGATCTGTGTTATTAGGATCGGTTATCGATAATTTTCTCCATATATGATCTTTATATTTGATCAGGGTTACGAAGAGATGATTGTCTGCAAATGATATCGAGTGAAATATTTTGTTAAAGAAATTCATAAATCAAAGAAGAACATTGATTTCTGTGCTTGGATCAGTCACCGGTAAAGGTAAGAATCCCTGTACATGATCACTATTATATATATATATGCTATTTTACTGTTGGTCTTGCATCGTTGGTTTTGCATTGTCGGATTTGAGATCGATTAATTTATTATACCTGAGATACTGTTATTTGATTTTGAGCATGAGTATGTTATGTCAATATATATGTATCAGAGATTGATGGCATGATTATATGGATATGACATATCTAAATTGATCATAATGCAAGTCGGAATTGATTTGATGAAATCAACACATAATGATTAAATGAAAAGAAAGAGATATATGGTATGGACTAAGCCTTGTCATGTGGAACAGCCCGCCAGGAGCTTATGCCTGGGACAGCCCCCACTGGCTTACAAGTGGATCAGCCGGCCAGGAGCTCATGCCTGGGACAGCCCGCCAGGAGCTTATGCCTGGGACAGCCTCTCACGGGCTTTGGTACGTGGGACAGCCGGCCAGGAGCTCATCCTGGGACAGTCTTAAAAGACTTTTTAAATGGATTCGATCCGGATGATGACTGAGGTATAGACTTGGATAGTCCAGAGCCAGAAAGAAACTATTAAAAATCATGTGATTATGAAAGGAGAAATGAAAAATAAGACATGAAACAATTGTTGAACAAAAGTGTTTTACCTGTTAATATATAATGATGCATCTATTTTAACAAGACAGAAAATTTATGAATGTTTGCATTATTCTGGACATTGAACATGAGATTTTATATTTTATTTCTTATCCTTATTTTCAGACTATATTACTGTATCAGTGTGATATGGGAATTCTTACTAGGCTGTAAAGCTCACACCTCTTCATCTTTCTTTTTCTTCTCAGAGTTACAGGATGCTTATGATTGGCTATGGCTTGGATTTACGGATGAGTAGAAGGATAAATAGAGTGTCATAGTATCTGATCAGAGAATTGAAGAAATTTAAATTATAATTATGCAAGGTTTTACAAATTATTGTTGAAATAAATTATTATGGATGTTAAGGTTGTAACGATTTAATTTGGCCTTGTATATTCTTTAGGGCTTGCTCTAAGGAGTGTGCGGCTATCACGTATCCGATCCGGATGCTGGGTTCGGGGAGTGACAGTTACAAGATATGTAGTCTGGCCTTTTCTTTTTGAACCGGCTCGATCTAAAGCATGTAAAAAAAAAAAAATCTGAAAAAAAAATTCTAATGAAAGTCTTCTTCCTGAATAACTAATGGGAGTCGGATCCATGGATCCCGTTGGAGGCTAGCCTCCACCCTTTTTTAAAGATCCCCCTTATTTGGAGCCAAGGGTCGTCCTTCGCATGTACGTTGCGGTCGTGTCACGCATGCCTACAAGAAATTCCAGACTTCCGTGTTGTAACGTTTTTTTTTGGGGCTTTATTAGTGGCAGCATTCGTTTTCTAGGTAGAAATTACGCAATGTGTCTTGAAACTCCACAACTAGTCCCAGGAGTCCAAAGGCTTCAAATCACATGCATTTGTACGACAGTACACGTGCATAAACACATGCACGTAAATTTCTTACCACTGTATGGTTATTCTTCGCCACTTGTATCACACTGCACTTGCACACCTAAAGCACGTTTAGAAAGAAATTTCATTACCAGCTAACTAAGTTTAGACTTAATTATTTTTAAAATTTTAAATTTTTTAAAAATTTTTATTTTTATCTTAAATTTCGATTCGTTACAATTAGATTATCAAATTTTTAGAATATTACAATGTCTCCTTAAAGGCCACTTCCATCTAATGGCCGTGATGGAAATGGTCATGTGCTGCTGGTACGTGTTATACAATAGAAATTGATATTGCATGAAATAGTTGATGTAGAATTTTTGTAAAATTTTTTTTTCTTTTTCTCCTTCTAATTAGGATTTCTATTTTTTACTTCATCTTTTTTCTTTACTACTACCTCCTCCATAATCCGACAACCTCATCACTATCAATACCTCTACCTAGCTCTCTAAACATCTAGAAGAGGAGGTGCCAATGATGTAGGTTTTGGAGAAGATAGCGGTGGATTAAAATGAAAAAAATGGAAGTAGAAATGCTAATCAGAAGATGAGAAAAGGGGGAAGAAAGACTAAACTCTAGCTAGAGGGAGAAAAGAGGAAAGGAGTTTAAATTCTTGCTAGAAGATAAAAGAAAAGAAGAGAAGAAGCTTAGGATTCTACATCAGATAATTTTATGCCATATCAGCTTCAACTAAGTGTCATGTGATGGGACATGACCATCTCTATCATGGTCTTGAGATGGAAGTAGCAGTGAAGGGAGAAATTATAATATTTTAAAAGTTCAATGATATGATTGCAACCAATTGAAGGTCAGGATGAAAATAAAATCTTCCAAAAAATTGGAGATTTTTAGAGCACTTAAGCCTCAAGTTTATATAATGTAATTTTTTCCCACATTCAAATTTTATTATCAAAATAGTCGGATATTATTACTTTGATTAGCGAACAAGGTCTGTCTCTCTTTCTCCCCTCCCCCACCCACCCAACAACACCCGAGTTAACCAGGCCAGTCAAGCTAAGGTTAGGGTCTTAATTAGGTTCGGCTTGGCTATTCATGTTGGGTTTTGCTTGTGGACCACTAAAACAAGTAAATTGTTGAGTCAAGTCCAAGCTTGTATTTTCACCGTTGAATTAATTAGCTGAATTTGATATTGTGGCTTGTTTCTCCTGCGAACAAGTAATATGAGCCACTCAAAGAGCCAACTCCCAACTGTTCCTTAATTGCCGAGGAAATTTGCAGTGCCTTGTGTAAAGAACTCCGATAAAAAAGGATAAGCTTTTATGGGAAGACCTCTTTGTGTAGAAATCATAACTCTGTGGGCTCCCAAGTCTCTCTCAGTCATTACACTTAGCTGGAAATTGAAGGCCTCAAAATTAAACCAATTACACAGCGGAAAACCTTCGAGAAAACAAGAAAATATGGACAAAATACAAAGAAAAAGGGCCACGCAAAAATTTAAAGCTCAATGGGACCAGCCTTAATAGATGGACTGATTGGTTGTTGGACGGCTAGGACTTGGTCATCATATCCCAGTTTTAAGCGACTGTAATTATTATGCCCCAAATTCAGAATATGATATGGCCATAAAACCGTGGGGTACAGCACATGATAACACAAAATCAACAATTTTCAAATCCACCAACTATTAAATAATTAAATAAATACTAGTTCTGAATGATTAAATCTAAATTTAAATATCAATATCTCTATCCTCAAAATTCAGAAAGTCATCAACTTCATAGTTAGTTCATGAAAAACTAAAATTCCATTGCAAAATCATTAAGCTTGCTAATGCAAACTCCAAGCCTAGACTATTCTTCATTCCTTGCAATCCTATTCAGGATGAAAGTGGTATGGATGATATCCATCCAGATCTATTTTCATATCTGAATCAATTCGGATTTGGATAGAAATTTGAGGATTCAATTAGTACCCATATCCGTATCCGTATTCGTCAAAAAAAAATAAATATGGATATGGATAGACAACTATCTAATCCATATATATCTGAATATGCGAATGCACTTATGATCTTACATAATTTTATATAGTAGTTATTAATTTTTAAGAAAAATATACAATCATATAAACATACTATTAACTTGATTTATCATCTATTTAGTAATATCTTTGATTATGTAATCATGAAGTTTAATTATCGAATTTATATCTATAATTTTATCCATACTTTTAGTATTCGAATTATAGCCATATCTGTTTAAAATAAAGATAGATATAAATTTTTATATTTAAATAATATCCGTATCTAGATTTATATTCATAAGATAAAATAAATATAGATATGCTGGTATCAAATTTGCATCTGATTTGGCTTCAGCCTTAGATCGTATTCATTTGAGAAAAGAAAATTTAATAGATATGAGCTACATGACCTAGTAAATAAAGCTTATACTTCCATTCTTTTTATAATAATACAATATTTAGAGAAATAATAGATATCACAAAATAGAGCTTTTCTTAGTATAATATGATAAAACAAGTCATAAAATCAATCATGCATGCATAAATCATAAGTATTTTATAAGCATGGTTCCAAGTGTCATAAGACGTTCCTTGCTATTTATTCATATTATAATTTAAAACATTGTTTATATATATTCGTGCTACATGCCTATGATAGAGTCATATTTCATAATCGATAGAGTTTTGTATTTCATATGTCAACTTTATATCTACTAACAGGGCTATATTTCATATGGATGCTAGCTCATGGTGTCCATCTTCTCCAATTCTAGTGGATCATATATAGCTATTTAAGAGCCTTTAAAATACTTATATCTTTTCTTAATATATATAAGTAGATGAAAAAAATACTAAATAGCATGATAAGATTTATTTTTCATACATATGTTATTTTTATTAAAAATATTCATGAAACTATTTTTTTAAAATAAAATATGATTTTTATATCACATATGTTGATCTTTTATTTTAAGAAAAATATAATATCATGCGTGGCAAACCATATAGATAGAAAATATGATAATTTAAAAATTAATAATGAATAAAAGGTCTACTCACCTCTTTTGCCTAAACTTTCAAACTTGGCTAAACGAATCTACTAATCCTATTTATAATATTAAAAACTAATTAATTTCTATTTGATGACTTCAATAAAATTAAACAATAAGAAAATGAGACTAGTGCCTAGGTGATGATGTTTGGAGGCTTGGAATGGGTTAGATCCAAGTGACTCGATCAATAAATCCGGAAGCATGGACCCAATCAAGACTAGGATCATTTCATAGGAATCATCAATAGTAGATTTAGAGACACTCAACAAGGAGGGGGTGACTCGTTCGATAGGCCGCCCAAGTACCAGAGCAGCTTAGGATCTCCTTACTAGGGTCAACATGGGTAGGTGGAGACAAAAATTTGAATTAGATCTCTTATCCTTTCAGAGAGAGAAAAAGGGAGAAGAGAGAAGAGAGAGAAATATGAGAGGGAAAAATAAGAAAGAGAGAGTCTTCATCCCCTATAAGAGGAAAGGGATAGGTCGGGATCATCAGGGATCATTGCAGAGTGCTTAGTTGGAGGCCGACGACAGTAGACAATTGTTGACGATGATTGGCTGACAAGAAAATAAAAAAAAAGGTCTTAAAAAGTAGGAAATCAAGGTTTCATCTCATTTTTGGCTTTTAGCCGCTCATCGGTGGCCATGGCTTCTTGAGGAAGCATCATAGGGAGGTGGAGGAACTCGACCAAAGGCTCATCAATGGAGAACAATAGTGGTAGTGGCTGGAAAAAGGAAAAGAAAATTCCAAAAAATAAGGAATGTGGGAGCAGGGCTTTTTTTCGATCAATTTTTGGCCAATCCCTTGGTTGGTGATGGTGTTTAAGGCCGTAGAAGGAAGAGGAATGGAGTAAGGCCAGGGTTTACCTTGGCTTTGGTGTTGTTCTCTGGCCATGATTTCTGGTGGCCATAATGAAAGGAATCAGTGAACTCAAGAGGGAAGAAGGGGAAGAAAGAGGGATAAAGAAGGTGCAAAGCTCGTGGTGAGCCTTGGAGAGAAAAGGGGTCCAATTTATGGAGAACTTCCTAGGATTTTGGCAACCCTAGGAGTTTGCTTTCTTATTGGACTTAACAGAGATAGGGAATCTTCTTTTGGCTAGGCACATGCATGGCACATGCCCAGCTGTTTGTTTTTTTTTTTATTTCTTTTGTGGTATGTGGACTTGGGATTTGGTCGATCCAAATAAAAGGTTGGGCCTCACATTAATTTGTACTAACCTAAGATCTCACCCAAAATGGCTAGCCATAAGGTATTATTTGAATTTCTAATTTCTATATAAGTATACAAAATCTTCCTAGTAAATAATTGATATGAGACTAAATATACATCTGCATAGATTCTCACATATCCTTCCATTTAAGTCATGGTGTCCATACTAGGCTAGAGATTCAAATTCATATAAATCCATTTATAAACACCATGTTCAGTTCGTGGTTAGTCTTAATGAATCCATGCTATAGTGTCCTTTACTCTATGGGGGTGTTTGGTATGGGGTGATCCATTTAATATCAAGGGTGATATGGGTAGAGATGATGAGATCACCATATTTGGTTGCATATAGTAATAATTTCAAATCATCCTCATTTCTTAAATCACCATCCAACATGGTGATAGAAAATCCACTTTTGAGAATGGGTATCGAACATCACTATATTATGATGATCTTAAATACGTTAACCAAAACACCTACTTCCTAAAAGAGGAAACGTATCTTTTCTTTGACTTGAAGCAGTGATTACGTTTCCTCAACCAATCATGGTAATCTGAGACTTTCCCCTTCTTCCATCTCTCCTCTGACATTTTTTTCCTTTTCATCTGAAATTTATTAGAAATATTTTTGATATTATATGGTTAGTGATCTTGGATTCTCATAACATACTAAACAAATTACTTATACATACCTGAGAATCTTTAATCAGTGCACTATGTCAACTAAACATAGTGATCTTAGATCACCACAGATCATCCTAAAATTTGGATCACGAGTGATCTTATCATGGTGATCACAATTGGATCATCAAACGCCCCCCATATGGGCTATAATGGTCCTGACATATTTTTTCCTGAAAAATTTGAATCATAATCTTGAAGATGCACAGTTTTTACTTCCGCCAAGATATGATGCCATAGTGTGAATACAAAAAAGTATGTTATTTTGGCGAACGCTAGGGTGGGATAGCTATCATTTGGTTCAAGTCCATGTATAACGGTGTTCTCAAATTAAGATTATTAAAAAAAAGCGTGCTTTCTAACCGTCTAGCGCACGGAGAACAAATGAGGTGAGATAACAAGATAACAATCCGATATGGAACAAAAGACCAATCAAATTCCATCATCTGTTAGTCATCATATAAAACAATTCCATACAGGAAAACCTTCAAGAAAACAAGAAAAATATGGACAAGTCCAAAGAAAAAGGGTCCCGACTCCTCGCAAAATTTTAGAGATCAATAGAATTAGCCAAGATAGATGGACTGATTGGTTGTTGGACTATGACTTAGTCGTCATATGCCAGTTTTAAGCCACTACGTCAGTGGAACTAAAATTTCCATGGAAAAATGGACCAAAAGACACGGAGCTATGGAAAAATGGACCAAAAGACACGGGGCTATAGTCCTGAAGCCTCTATACAAGGAGACGAGTATTTGTACATCTACAAAACATCTAAGGCATTCTGGTTCTAGTGAAACATTATCTGCTAGAACTCTATCCATGGCAAACCGAAGTATTGTTTTCATGGATGTGATAGCATTATTCCTTGCTGTCCTAATAGCAATCCCAACAAGTGAAGTCTCTCTCCCCCTCCCCTCCCTTCTCTCTCTCTATATCTATTGATACACACGCGCACACACACACGCACGCACACGCACGCATGCACACGCACGCACGCACACGAGTGTGCGTGCGTGCGCATGGTGTGTGTATACATACATACATTTAAATATATATATATATATATATATATATATATATATATTATATATATATATATATATATATATATATACATATATACATATACAGACATACATATACATACATACATACACACACACAGATATATATATATCTATGTGTGTGTGTGTGTGTATATATGTATATGTATGTATGTGTGTGTGTATGTATGTATATATATGTCTGTATATGTATGTATGTATATATATACATACATACATATATATATATACATATATATATATATATATATATATATATATATATATATATATATATGTATGTATGTATGTATGTATGTATGTATGTATGTACATATATATATATATATGAATATATATATATATATATATATATATATATATATATATATATATATACATATATATATATATATGTACATATATATATATATGTACATATATATATATGTACATATATATATGTACATATATATATATATATGTATATATATATATATATATACATATATACATATATATATGTACATATATATATATATATATATATATATATATATATATATATGTACATATATATATGTACATATATATATATATATATATATATATATATGTACATATATATATATACATATTGTTGGGTATAAAATACCCACGGCCGAAGTTCTCGGCGGGATTAACCCTTGCGGGCTCCGTCCATAACTCCGAGGGGGACTCCGCCCGGACTCCGACGGGAGCCGGGCTCCGTCACCAACTTCAACTACCGGTAAGCTCCGTCCGGACTTCTACGGGAGCCGGACTTTGCATCCGACTTTAACCGCAAGGGGGACTCCGCCCGGACTCCTACAGGAGCCGGGCTCCGCCCACGACTTCAACCGCAAGGAGGACCCGACGGGAGCCGGGCTCCGTCGCCAACTTCAACTACCGGTAAGCTCCGTCCGGACTCCTACGGGAGCCGGACTTCGCACCTGACTTTAATTGCAGGAGGACTCCGCCCGAACTCCTACGGGAGCCAGGCTCCGTCCACAACTTCAACTCCGAGAGGACTCCGCCCGGACTCCTACGGGAGCCGGGCTCCGCCCACAACTCCAATCTCAAGGAGGACTCCGTCCAGACTCCGACGGGAGCCGGGCTCCGTCGCCAACTTCAACTACCGGTAAGCTCCGTCCGGACTCCTACGGGAGTCGGACTTCGCACCTGACTTTAATTGCAGGAGGACTCCGCCCGGACTCCTACGGGAGCCGGGCTCCGCTCACAACTTCAACTCCGAGAGGACTCCGCCTGGACTCCTACGGGAGCCGGGCTCCGCCCACAACTCTAACCTCAAGGAGGACTCCACCCGGACTCCTACGGGAGCCGGGCTCCGTCGCCAACATCAACTGCCGGTAAGACTCCGTCCGGACTCCTACGGTAGCCAGACTTTGCACCTGACTTTAATTGCAGGGGACTCCGCCCGGACTCCTACGGGAGCCGGGCTCCACCCACGACTTCAACCGCAAGGAGGACTCTGCCCGGACTCCTACGGGAGCCGGGCTCCGTCGCCAACTTCAACGGTCGGTAAGCTCCGTTCGGACTCCTACGGGAGCTGGACTTTGCACCTGACTTTAATTGCAGGGGACTCCGCCCGGACTCCTACCGGAGCTGGGCTCCGCCCACGACTTCAACCGCAAGGGGGACTCCGCCCGGACTCCTATAGGAGCTGGGCTCCATCGCCAGCTCTGACCGCTGCCGAACTTCAGCCGACGGATCTGCACTCCCAGGCGCGACACAGCAACCACCGCGATCCTGCTCCACTTCCTGCGACGGATTCCGCACAGCTCCATCATTCCCTGACAGACCGCTATAACAGCCATGACTCTGCTCCACCTTCTGCGACGGATCCCACGCGGCTCCATTATTCCCTGACAGACCGCTATGATGCCCACGATCCTGCTCCACCTTCTGTAACGGATACTGCACGATTCTCCCATCCTCCGATGAGTCGCGACAACGGACGCCGCTCCACTCCCTGCGGCAGACTCCACGTGGCACGCTACAGTGAGGGCCACGGGTCCACTCCACTACTCCTCGCAACAAATTTCTCCTGACCGTAGGCCGCCCACTACCAGACGGTTATGAACGTCGCTATCAATCTGTTGCCCCCTCCGTCTATAAAAGGGAAACCCCAGATACGTTATTCTATAAGCTCTCATTTTTACCTAAAAACTCTGCTAAATTCTCCGTTCGAGCACTCCATTCTTGTTGAGGCAGAGAACTGACTTGAACGTTGGAGGGTCTTGCCGGAGCAACCCCACCTCCGGTTTAGACTTCCTTTGCAGGTCCCGACGGCGACCGCGACTCCCTCGACTCCAGCTTCTCTAGTGCAAGCGGATTTTTGTACCAACAGGATTAGCGCTAGAGGAAGGACGAACCTTCACAGTACCCTTGTCCTTAAAGGAGCGCTCAACGGGACCGCCCCCGGGCATCTCTTCCGACGTCCCCTCCCCCCTCCTTTCTCCACTTGGTCCTTGCTTGATGCCTCCCCGCAAGGCATCCACGCGACAGTCCACGGCCTCCGCGGCCAGATCTCAGGCTCCGACCTCCCCTCCTGTTTCTCAACCCCCTCCTCCTCCTCCGGCGGTGGCGGTCGGCGCGGAGCAGTTTGACCTGCTAGCGCAGCAGGTCAGAGGCCTCACAGAAGCTGTGCAAGCTATGCAGCAGCAGCAGCCGCAGGTATCAGTACGCTTGGAAAGGGTGTCCCCGGAACACCAGAATCCGACGGCAGGGCGGGCCACCTGGGCCAGCCGCCCCGTCCTTCCTGGAAAAATGAACCCGAGGGTGGAGAGCCCTCAATCGGACCACGACTCCACCCTTGGAAGATCCCTGCCCCCATTCTGCCAGAGGACCCTCGAGACTCGAAGTCGGGAGGACTTCCTGGATCGGAGACTCCAGGAGATGAACCGACGGATCGAAGAACTCCGCCATGCTCCCCCCGCTTATGGTGAAGATATTTGTAGTGACCCTCCCTTCTCTCAAATGATCATGCAGGAACCGATCCCGTCAAACTTCAAGCTCCCCCAGTTCGAAAGCTACGACGGGACTTCGGACCCGATTGATCATCTGGAAGCCTTCCGGATGATGATGATGCTTCACGGCACTCCCGACGCCATCCTATGCCGGGCCTTCCCATCCACCTTGAAGGGAGAGGCGAGAAACTGGTACTCAGCTTTGAAACCGGGTATCATCTTTTTCTTCGATCAAATGAGCCACCAATTTGTGGCCCATTTTGTCAGCAGCCGGCACCCCCGGAAGGGTTCGGAGTCCCTCATCAACATCAAGCAGAGGGAAGGGGAGTCCATTCGGGCCTACATCAACCGTTTCAATATCGCAGTGCTGGAGATCCGAAACTTGGACCAATCAATCGCAATGGCCGCTCTGAAGGATGGCCTTCAGAAGAATGACCTTTTGTTCTCCCTAGAGAAGAAATACCCCAGGGATTTTGCTGATTTGTTGGCTCGGGCTGAAGGATACGCCCGAGCAGAAGAAGCCTTCAAAATGAAGGATGAAGAGACAATGAGGGAGCGGCAGGCGGGAGACTCGAGTAAGCCCGCAATCGAAAAAAGGCCAAGAGAAGCCCGGCCGCGTTCTCGATCCCCTCCTGGGTACAAGCGTGCCCATACTCCACCCCGGGTGCGCAGGTAGAGAAGTCCGGATCGCGGGGTTCGGCAGGGTTCTCCACCGGGGAGATTCTGCAACTATGCCCCCCTCAACGCCTCGAAGGCCCAGGTACTGATGGAGGTCAGGGAGCAGCTCCCTAGGCCAGAGAGGATGCGCACACACCCCGGAAAGCGCAACCCCAACAAGTTCTATCTCTACCACCGCGACCACGGCCACGACACGGAGGAATGCATCCAGCTCCGAGACGAGATCGAGGAGCTCATCCGATGAGGTCGACTCGACAGGTTCATCCGATGCAGGCCTGAAAGTAGAGGAGATCGGCCAAGGGCCCTTCCCCAATCTGAACCGCCAAGAAGAGAGGAGCAACCCGAGGATCGGCCTCCCATCGGGACCATCGACTCCATCATCGAAGGGCCTCTAGGAGGAGCAGACCTCCCGCAACCGTGGAACTCGGAAAACCTGTAAATGTATCACTTACGATTTCACCTTGAATCTAAATTCCTTTCTACTTGACGTGCTCTTCCCATTTGGCATGGACTTGTCACGACTGGGTATAACCCCTTCAAATGCCTAAAACAAAGTTATGCTAGGAACGGGGGGATAACCTCATCCTAACATACCTAAAATGAAAGTCCGATTATCTCGAGATCAGATTGGGGGAGAGGCCTTACAGCGCCCTAATGTGCCTCCACAACCATGTCAGGAACAGGAGGAGGACGTCGTCCTGACATGAGCAAAGTCAAAGGCCCAGTTCTTTTAGACCGGATGGGGGGAGAGGCCTTACAGTGCCCTAATATGCCCCCACAGCCATGTCAGGAACAGGAGGAGGACCTCGTCCTGACATTAGCAAAGTCAAAGGTCCGATTCTTTTAGACCGGATGGGGGGAGAGGCCTTACAGCGCCCTAATGTGCCCCCACAGCCATGTCAGGAACAGGAGGAGGACCTCGTCCTGACATGAGCAAAGTCAAAGGCCTGATTCTTTTAGATCGGATGGGGGGAGAGGCCTTACAGCGCCCTAATGTGCCCCCACAGCCATGTCAGGAACAGGAGGAGGACCTCGTCCTGACATGAGCAAAGTCAAATGCCCGATTCTTTTAGATCGGATGGGGGGAGAGGCCTTACAGTGCCCTAATGTGCCCCCACAGCCATGTCCGGAACAGGAGGAGGACCTCGTCCTGACATGAGCAAAGTCAAAGGCCCGGTTCTTTTAGACCGGATGGGGGGAGAGGCCTTACAGCATCCTAACGTGCCCCCACGGCCATGTCGGGAACAGGAGGAGAACCTCGCCCCGACTTGAGCAAAGTCGAAGGCCTGGACTCCTATGGGAGCCGGGCTCCGTCCGCGACTTCTGCAGCAAGGAAGACTACGCCCAGACTCCTACGGAAGCCGGGCTCCATCTGCGACTTCTGCAGCAAGGAAGACTACGCCCGGACTCCTACGGGAGCCAGGCTCCACCCACGACTTCTGCAACAAGGAAGACTTCGTCCGGACTCCTACGGGAGCCGGGCTCCACCCACGACTTCAGCAGCAAGGAAGACTCCGCCCGCCCTGGTGATGGTCCTTACGTGCCCCCGCGGGAACGGGAGGAGAACCTCGTCCTGACGGTGACGAAACCCGGCCGCCCAACAAGATCGGATGAAGGGAAAAAGCCCCTCAGCGGCACCTCCACGCTCCTATGCAACCCCGTAAAAAGCGAGGGGAGGGCCCTCACTCTGAGAAGAGGAGGAAAATTAAAAAGGAAGGGTGACGAGCTACGACAAAAATAGATGAAGGACGAACCACACCAAAGACCTAAAGAATCTCATCCCAACAAAGACGGGGAGTCCCTACCAAACACCCCCAGCCTCTAAGAAGACTCCCGACACAGGTCAAGAAGACAGCGACGTCCCCGAAGTAATGCGGAGTCCAGACCATCAAGCTCGGGCTTGCGGCCATGTACGACGAGGAAGGCAAGCTAACGCATCGACGACTGGATGCCTCCCAATGACGTCAACATCAGACAAGTCGAACGACAAGAAAAGTTCGATGGACGATAATTTAATACAACGTGCGGACGAGGTAACACAAAACACCCTTTTCATTCCATTTCCGAAATGCACACTACAAAGCCCGAAAGGCCAAGAAAAGAAAAGCAAAACGACAAAAGCGGGACGAAACAACAAAAAAGAAAGTATATACATGAAAAGACAGAAGGATGAAAAGAGCTCTAAGGAGGCTCTGCTCCCTCCGACCTAGAGTTATCTGCTCCACCCCTCATCCAGGACTGCCTTAGATTCTCAATCTCTTCTTCTAGCTCCCCCCTTCTCTGCAGCGCGTCCTGGAGCACCCGACGAAGTCGCTGGCTCTCGGCCTCCGCCTCTCGATGCCTCTTCCTCAAGACCTCGGATTCCACCTCCGCATCCACGACGGCCCGCTGCTCGTATGCCAGTTGGATCTTCAGTTGTTGCAGCTCGACTGTCTTTTCTCCGAGGGCGACAGAAATCCCTTCAACGATTTCTCTTAGGGACTGGAGCTCATCAGAATCCCGGGCGAAAGTAAGCTGAGCCCTGTTAGCCAGCTGCCTCTGGAGATGGGCGACTTCGTCGGTCGCCGCCCTGAGTCTCCCTTTATATTCCTCTACCTGCCTGCGCCAGCTGGCCCGATGCACATCGTGGCTCACCTCGACGTCCTGAAGCTGCCGCTGAAGGTCAGAGACCTTCTTCGACCACTCCTGGTCGCCGTCGGCCTGAGCCAAGAGCCGGGACGAACTTCCTCCCAGCTGGCCGATCTTCCCCATCGCAGCCGACAGTTCCACCTTGAGGGCGCTAATCTTGGCGGCCTGAGCCCAAATTCGATCGCTGGCGCTCTTCTTGCATTCCGCGAGCTCCTTCACGAAATCCACCTTCCTCCGGCTATACTCCATGATCCCCTTCACGTGGAGATTCCGAAAGTGGGTGGCCTCCGCGATGGCTTCAGAATGACCTTCTCTCAATCTGCGAAGCTCACCTTCCATCTTCTTTGATTTCTTTGTCAAGTGAAGGACTTCCTTCTTCAGCCACTGGATCGTCGACTTCAGCGGGATCCCCAGGGGCAGGGGAAGTGCTTCTGCAGGACACTGCCATCGGAAGGCAAAAGCGTCAAAACACGACTCATCGCAGGAAGAAAAGCAGAGAGAAAAAGGGGAGGGAGGAGAAGCCATCCACGATAAGAAATTCAACTTTATTGATTGGATGATTCTTGAAGACAAAAAAAAAAAAGAAAAGAAAAATTGTGATGAAATAAAAATATAAGGTCGGAGGTCTCAGACCTCAGGGGCGGGGGTTGGAGAACTCGACGTCCCCGGCAAGGGGGCTGCGATAGCAGTGGTGGCTGGCGAGGGACCGACCTCGTCTTCGGAATCCTCACCTAGGAAGCTGAGGTCGAGCTCCAAAAATTTTTTGGCCACCTTCTCTTGGCAGAGCTCGAACCCCTTGATGAATGCCTCCTGGCCGAATTGGACATTCAGGTCCCTCATCTCTGCGGAGGTCTTGAATTCCTCTACCGCAAGGACTCTGGCCTCCGAGATCAGGATCGAAATCTGCTCGGCCAAGTTGGTGACCTCGGCCTCCGCCTTTCTCGCCGACTCCTCCAAGGTCTGCCTCTCCTCCTCCCGAGCTTGTTTCTCTCTTTCCAGGGCCTCTTGGGGGTGACTACTTCAGCTGTCTTTTCTTGGAGACGAGCGACCTCGGCCCGGCAGTGCTCCTCCACCTGGACGATGTCCCTCCTCGCACGGTTCGTCGCCTCGATATTGGCGAGGAGCTGATGCCCGATCTGCAAGGGCAGCTAGAGGATCAGAACAATGGCCGAATAGCCAGGTAAATGAAGATTTGCTTACCTCAAGGAAGGACTCCAAAGAGTCTCAGGCCCGCTGCTCAGGATCGGTGCGGTCGATCCTCTCGACGATGTCGGGCAGAATGCAGTCGTCGATCAACCGCCTGATCAAGTCTCTATCATTGAAGGGATTCTCTGGCCCCTCTTCGGAGCAGAGGGACTCGTCAGCAGCAGTTCGACGGCTACTCACTCTGCGGGCCACCTACTTCCTTCTCTTCCCCCTCTCGGCTACGGGCGCCTCCGTGGAGTGGACCCCCAAAACAGGGGCCCCAGTCGGCGGACTCCTCGAGGAGGTCCGGCGAGCTGTTGCCTCGGCATCTGAGGGAATGTCAATCGCTGGAGCCACCTGGGCGGGTGCGGCCAAGCTCGACTCCTCCACCCTGGCCCTCTTCGCCGATCCGGAGGCCACGACGTCCTTCCTTTTGTGGGCCCTGAGGCCCCTGGCAAGCATCCGCGCTGCTTCGACGTCCATTCCTTAAAAAAAAAAAAACAGAGAGAGAAAGAAAAAGAAGCAGACCAATCAATCAAGAGTCAAAAAAAAAAAAAGAAGACAGAAAGAGAAGAAAAGAAGAAAGAGAGGAGAAAAAGAGAGAGAAGGAAGAAGAGTGAAAAAAGAGAAAGAAAAAGAAGAAGGGCAGAAGAAAAGAAGATAAGGGAAAAGATGAAGTACTCGCAGGATCCTGGGGGCTCAGGCCAATGTTGAACAGAAATTGCTCCCTCAGAAGATTGGGAAGGAAAGGAGCGAAATAGACAAGAAGCTTCCGGGCAACCTGGAGGTCATCCTCCCCAAGGCTGGGGGCCCGACGGACAGAATCCCTCAGAGAGCCCCAAGGGGGCAAGCCCAGCCTCAGGGTCGGGCAGTGGACGAAAAGATATTTTTTTTTCCAATTGTGGATTGAAGAAGGGGCACCTTTCATCAACCCCTTCTTGCCGAACTGGGGGGAGAAGTACCACCAGTCCTTCGCCGAAGGATGGCGCTTGAAAGTATAGAAGTGCCTAAACAGGGAGAGGGACGGCTGGACCTCGACTACGTGGCAAAGGGAGAGAAATCCTATCAAAAACCTAAAAGAATTCGGGACCACAGAAGCCAAGGAGATGTCTAAGAAGCGGGAGAGGGCGACAACAAAGGATGGAAGCGGAAGCCGGAGTCCGGCACGGAACGCCTCCTGATACAGGCAAAAACGACTGGGTGGGGGAGTGCTAGCCCGGTCAGAAGGGCCAGGCAGCTCCAGGTCGTATTCCAGAGGAACTCCATACTGAACCCTTATCAGAAGGAGTTCCTCCGGAGTCAGGGAACATGGAATGGCACCCGACGCAAAAA
>NC_026006.2:55174704-55382204 GCF_000442705.2 Elaeis guineensis | reverse complement strand
ATAACAGTGACATGGCTCGATTTGGAGTAGGTGCGTCGAACCGTCTGATCAATAGTCGGCCCAGATGTCACCACGTGTTAACATCTGATGAGATCTTGGTTTGAGTGCTTCGATCTTAGCCATTGAGGGATCCTATATATATAGGATCGCTTTCAGATAACTTTTTACTTTTCATTTATCCTTTTTGCTGTAGAAGCTCTGCTGGAGGATTGTCCCAGCATCTGAAGACTCTTTCCTTCTCATCTTCTTTTTTAAGTTTCAGGTTAAGTCCTCTGTCTTTTCAAGTCGTTCTTCATCTTCTTTAGCCTTTTACTCTTCAATGGCTAGAGGTTCTTCTTCTCGGGACGGTCGGTCGGAGAATCCGACTGACGACTCCCCGTCGGGCCCGAAAGTAGAGGTTTCTTCACTTTCAGAACCGAACGTCGAATGGCTCTGGGAGCAATATCGCATCCTGGAGCAATTTCAGCTCTTTCCCCTGGTGTCGATGGTCGGGTGAACGCCCCTCCTTCGGGTCAGGTGGCCTTCTATGTCGAAGATCTTCGGGCAGATCTTCAATTTTTGATTTTGAAGTTCGTTTGAAATATTTTGGACTACTACAGTCTCTGCCCTGCTCAGCTGGCACCAAATTTGGTTCGGCTAATAATCAGTTTTGTTCTGTTGTGTCAGTTACTGCAAACCGAATCTCATCCTTCTCTTTTTCGTGCTTTCTTCATCCTTCGACTTCATCCCAAGGTCAGGGGTTGGTGGTTCTTCAATCCTCGAAAAGGTCTTTCTTTCATTACGGATCTTTCATCATCCATCCATGGGTGGAAGAACCAGTTCTTCTTTGCTTCTTTCTCTCTTCCTTGGGGCTTTCCTTCTCGCTGGGATGATCCAAGAACTGATCCCAACGATAACAGTCGGGTGGAGGTCGATGATCGGGAGGACTTCCATCGATTGAAGAATATTGTGGTCCCACCACAGAGGGAGCTTATGACCGAACAGGCTTTCTATGACGTCAACCTTAGTTCGGTCGCCAACTTAGGTATAGTATAGTCGATCATTTTCAACTTCATTCTTCCTTTATTTCTAGATTGTATTGACTTTTGTTCTGATTACAACCATGCAGCTGAGGGTGCGAGTGTCGCTCGCCGACGTTCGTCAGTATGCTGCCAGAAAGAGGGCAGTGTCTGAGGCTGGACCTTCCCGACCACCGAAGAAGAGTCGAGTTGCAGTTTCGGTGCAGGCTCAAGTTGCTGCTTTAATGCAAGCTCCAGTGCTGCTTCAATGTCGGGTCAAGCTACTGCTTCGACGCAAGCTTGAGCTGCTGTTTCAATGCAAGGTCAAGCTACTGCTTTAACACCGGCTGAGGAACCCGAGGTACCATTGATTCCTGAGCCAATTCTGGCACTGTCAGCTCCAACAGCATTTCCCACTGTGCCATTTGCAGAAGGGGTGGTGAGAGAGGGAGCTGCCGTAGCAATGTCGGTAGCTCCACCAAAGCAGAGGTTGCGGTCGAACCTGAGCAGTCGGTAGCTGCATCGGTTGCTCCTTCTGTAGGAGTTTCTCTGACACAATCCAGTTCAAGTTTCTCCATGCTTTCAAATGTGGGGCCATTGACAAAAGATTGGGGGAAAGCTCCGATGACTTCGACGGATGATGTGGCATCGGGGGGCCACACGGTCCATTTCAATCTTGTAGTGCCCAGAGATGAGTCGGCTCTGGCCAATTCGACATTGGCCAAACAGCTTATCCAAGCTGCAATTCTCCCAACTGATCGGGAGAATCGAAGAAATCAGACAGTGGCCAAGATATTCTCGTCCTTCTACCCGATGATACTCGGGGTAAGCTGCATTACTTTTACTTTTTCTTTTAATGGGATGGAAACCAGTTGTTCAGCTGGTTCACCCCTCTCTTGATTCTCTCTTTGGTCCAACTTATCGATGGATAGAGAGTCTTCAGGTTTATTATTTTGAGTGAAGACTAAGACGCAGCGTTGGACTAACTGTTGGTCTCCACGCATTTCTCTGACTCTATTTTTTTTTGAAAATCAGATCAATAAATGATATATTGAGACCACCGCTCTCAATGCATTAAGGCTAGATCATCCGAGTATGACATTATAAGCTGAAGAAACTCGAACAACCATGAATGTCACAAAAATAGTGCTCTGTAGTGGTTCAGTTCTCACGGTTAAGGGGAGAGAAATTTTTCCTTCCACAGTCACAGCATTCTCAGTAAAACCGACCAATGGCGTCGGGACTTTTCTGAGTCAATCAGTCAGTAGTCGTATTTGGAAAAAAATCGAGTAAAAAAGAATATCAGTCAAATTTTTATTATTTACAAGGATTTTTTTTACATCATAATTTATTATTATTGTCGAAACAACAGCAGCATCATCATGGAGAGTTTGAATTCTCTTTCAAAAAAATTATTACATCATTGAGTCATCGCCTTTTCGCTGACTCTTTTTTGAAAGTTGCCCCCCAGTTCGGTCGCCTGAAGATCATATTGATCACTCTTGCAGTCGGCTGATTATTGATAGCCTCCCTAGTTTACGACTGAGGTCGTCGATTAGCAGGAGGTTGAGTCGGCTGATCCCTCCTCATCGGATCAGGACTTCTATCTCATCTCTGAGCTGGATGCATTGTTCAGTATCGTGACCGTGATCACGATGGAACCGACAGTACTTCCTCCGATCACGGTTCCTCGAGGGTGCCTTCATCGGTGGGAGGTGCCATAGGTATTTTGCTCCTTCGATCTCCATGAGTATCTACACACGGAGAGTAGAGAGTGGAGTATAACAGTCATACCTGCCATAGTTCGGCTTCGGACTCCGTCGTCGGAGTGAAGCTTGCTTATTAGAGGGTGGCCGACTTGATTTGATCGAAGCTCCACCTTTTTCTATTTTTTCTTCTGACTTTTGCTTTCTATCTGGCATCGGTCAGAAGCAGCCTCATCCACACGGATTTATCTCGATTTTTCACTGTAAAAACTGACATTAATTATATCAACTTTCACTGTAAAGGCCATAGTACCGATGATGTATTGGTATTAAATATATTTCGGTTTTCACTGTAAAAGTCAAACATAATCAAAAGATTAGTTTGCCGATTTAGTCTTAACTAAGTAAAATATTATGTCAATACGATCAAAATCGGATTGAAATTATACCAACTTGGCTACGGCCAGTCGAAGGATATTCAGCTTGCTATCGATTATCAAACGATATGACGTACAAATCGATTAATCATCGGACTCAGGATATTCGACTTATTATCATTTATCTTAATTCTTAAAGTATGTCAAAAAGAACTACGTGACTAACAGGTGATTCTACAAGTTTCTATTGAACGATTGGTTCGCTGATTAATGTTCGATAATTAAACAATTTGTATTACAGACAAGCACAATCAGACAAAAATCTTAACTTAGAAAAAAATTTTTCATTCATTATAAAGAGGTTACAAAATTGGATCGAAGTCCGATTACAAGTGTCTGATTACAAAAAGAAAACAAAACTACACCGATCAAACTTCATCGCCATCCTTATCTCTTTGCTCTAAAGAAGCTTCGGGGATTTGGACGACTTCTGGTGGTGGTGGTGTCGGTGTCCTCCCTTCAGCCGACACTGTGTCTTCTTCAGCAGCTCCGTCTTCCGACCTCGGAGGAACGATGCTGCTCAAGTTGAGGTTCGGGTATAATTTTTCAATCGCATCTCGACCATCTTCATACCCGATGTAGTAAAAGATGAATCTACCTTTGAGGATCTATTCCTTGAATTCTTCTGAATTCTTGAAGTCCTCGATCGCTCAACTCAACACCTCCCTCATCGACTCTGCTTCCGCCTTCGCCAGCTCAGTATCGGCTCGTGCCAACTTCGCATTGGCTCGTGCGAAAGATGACTCTTCTTTGGCCAGTGCCAGCCTTTCTAGACTAGCTCGATGTCATCCACATTCGGCTTCGAGTTCAGTAATACATTCGTCTCATTCCCGTCGAAGCCGGTGGATGGAGTGTTTCTTGCTCTTGACCTGCGACTCAAGAGCTGAAATATTTGGACGAGCTGACTCAAGTTCGGCTCTAGAAGATTCCAAGTCGTCAGTCAATCGAGAGATCTCCTACTAAAGCTTGGCCTCCCGCTCAGCTGCCGACTTAAGCTGTTCAAGGGCAGCCACCTTCTTAGAATCGACGACCGCCACTTTGTTCATCCATATCCGATAGAAGTCGCCAAACTTCTCATAGTCAGCTTAAGGCAAACATGTCATGTCATGGACCAACTGCAGGCAGAAGATGAGTCGGATCTGATATATATATAAAAAAAAAAGTAAAAGTAAAAGTAATGCTGCTTACCCCGAGTATCATCGGGTAGAAGGACGAGAACATCTCGACCATTGTCCAGTTTCTTCGATTCTCCCGATCAGTCAGGAGAATTGTAGCTTGGATAAGCCACTTGGCCAATATCGAATTGGCCAGAGCCGACTCATCTCCAGGCACTACATGATTGAAATGGACTATGTGGCCCTCCGACGCCGCATCGTCCGTCGAAGTCATCAGAGCTTTCCCCCGATCTCTTGTCGGCGGCCCCACATTTGAAAGCGCAGAGAAACTTGAACTGGATTGTGTCAGAGAAACTCCTATCGAAGGAGCAATTGGTGCAGCTGCCAACTGCTTAGGTTCGATCGCAATCTTTGCTTCGACCCGAACCTCCTTGGTTGGTGGAGCTACCGATGTTGCTGCGGCAGCTCCCTCTCTTGCCGACTCTTCTACAGATGGCACAGTGGGAAGTGCTGTCGAAACTGACAGCGCCAGGATCGACACAGGAACTGATGGCACCTCGGGTTCCTTAATCGATGTTGAAGCAGCAGCTCGAGCTTGCATTGAAGCAGCAGCTCGAGCTTGCATCAAAACAGCAGCTCGAGCTTGCGTTGAAGCAACAGCTTGAGCCTGCACCGAAACTGCAACTCAAATCTTCTTCGATGGTCAGAAAGGTCCAGCCTCAGATGCTGCCCTCTTTCTGACAGTGTGCTGACGAACGTCAGCGAGCGACACTCACACCCTCGACTGCATGGCTGCAATCAGAACAAAATTCAACACAATTCAAAAACAAAGGAAGAATGAAGTTGGAAATAACTGACTATACTATACCTAAGTTGGCGACCGAACTAAGACCATCGTCTTGGAGAGCATGTTCAGTCATAAGCTCCCTCTGCGATAGGACCACAATATCTTTCAGCTGATGGAAGTCCTCCCAATCGTCGACCTCTACCCGACTGTTATCATTGGGACCAGTTCTTGGATCGCCCTAGCGAGAAGGAAAGCCCCAAGGAAGAGAGGAAGAAGCAAAAAAAAATTGGTTCTTCCACCCATGGATGGACGATAGAAGATCGATAATGAAAGAAAGGTCTTTTCGGAGGTTGAAGAACCACCAACCCCTGGCCTTGGAATGAGGTCGGAGGATGAAGAAAGCATGAAAAAGAGAAGGACGAGGTTCGATTGGCAGTAACTAACACAACAGAGCAAAACTGATTATTAGTCAGATCGAATTCGGTACCAACTGAGCAGGGCAGAGACTGTAGTAGTCCAAAATATTTCAGACAAACTTCAAAATTAAAAATCGAAGATCTGCCCAAAGATTTTTGATATAGAAGGCCACCTGGCCCGAAGGAGGGGCGTTCACCCGACCATCGGCACCAGGGGCAAAGAGCTGGTACTACTCTGGGATGAGATATTACTCCCGAAGTCGTTTGATGTTCAGTTTCGAAAGTGAAAAAACCTCCACTTTTGGGCCTGACGGGGAGTCATCAGTCAGATTCTTCGACAAACCATCTTGAGAAGAAAAACCTCTAGCCATTGAAGAGTAAAAGGCTGAAGAAGATGAAGAACGACTTGAAAAGATAGAGGATTTAACCTGAAACTTAAAAAGGAAGACGAAAAGGAAAGAGTCTTCAGATGCTTGGACGATCCTCCAGCAGAGCTTCCACAGCAAAAAGAACAAATGAAAAGGAAAAAATTGCTTGAAAGCGACCCTATATATATAGGATCCTTCAACGGTCAAGATCGAAGCACTCAAACCAAGATCTCGCCAGATGTTAATACGTGGTGACATCTGGACCAACCATTGATCGAACGATTCGATGCACCTACTCCAGATCGAGCCACGTCACTATTATCCGTGTGAACAGCTCCGACCCAATGGCATTCAGATATGTGGCAAAGATCTACTAGTTAGAATCATATCATCCGACGTCGATTCGCTTTTCCAAAATGATATCTGACACTGACATCCGATACAAAATCATCCTGTTAATATGACAATCTAATGATGATTCTGTACTCACCAAAATAACAAAGCAACCGACGCTCATATCCCGAAGAAGCTAACAGTCAAATCGGGGTTCAATATCACACGAAAAGACTCCCTTCGTCGAACGTGACAAATCACGTGGTGGCACACGTCGGATCACCTTGGATTTGGGAGTGGGGGGCAACTGTTGGGATAAGTCAATCGACCACCGACTCAAGTCAACCAACCCCAGACATCCAACTCAACAAAGATCGATCGATCGAATATACAACTCCGACTATGCATCGGTTGACACCGACAACTATGCATCGGCTGACACCGACTCATGATCGATGAACTGATTGACACTCGGCTACTACCGATCAATAGCAGAATAATCTCCAACCTAATATCATCGGCATATCAGAATTACCAGCCGACGATCGTTCATACCAATATTATCGATATATAATCAGCTAGTCTACTTAACATGCGATAACCATTATGAACGGTTATCGACTACGTGTCACGATAATTAGTGGGGATTAATGATCCACTGACTCCACAATTATGGCCCGATAATTTAGCATCATAAAAAGTGAGACCACGTACTCAACGATTATATCAGATTCACCTATAAAAGGAGGGTAAGGGAACAGTACTGGTAAGACATTTTTGGAGCCAGAGCTCTGCTACTCTCGATACTCTATTACTGTTCACCAATTTTCTCTCTGACTTAAGCATCGAAGGATCTCCGTCGGACACAACTTCGGTCTGTGAGGATGCTGTTTTGCAGGTGCTCTTCACCGACGACATGCGATAGGGAGTTGGCCGCGATAGATTGTGTTGTGGTATAGAGAGGACTTCTTTAGTCCCATATCAGTTATGAGTCAAGAGAAAATATGGCTTATATGGATTGAAACCTTCTCTCCCAACGTGAGGCGCTTTTTAAAGGATAAAACTGTGAGGTTCTAAATGATCAAGGCCCATTGAAGCCTAAAGGCCCACTGAAGCCTAAAGATGGTCACATGTCAAAGCGGACAATACCTCACGTATGCGGAGGCGGAGGCATAAGCCAACCATCTGAGCCATTCGATCCCTTGACCCATGACCACAACATTGGCACCGTCTGTGGGATGCCTCCTATCCACACATACTCCCTCTTGACTGGGGGCCTGTGTTGTGGTGTAGAGAGAACTTCTTTAGTCCCACATCAGTTATGAGTTAAGAAGAAATATGGCTTATATGGATTGAAACTTTCTCTCTCAATGTGAGGTGTTTTTTAAAGGACAAAATCATGAGGCTCTAAATGATCAAGACCCATTGAAGCCTAAAAGCCCATTGAAGCCTAAAGATGGTCATAAGTCAAAGCGGACAATATCCTTCATATGCGGAGGAAGAGGTATGAGCCAACCATCTGAGCCATTCGACCCCTTGACCCATGACCACAACACGATTAAAGTTATTTTCTCTAAATGATGCATCATGTATATCAAACTTATACTTGATCCTATAAAACAGTGTAAGTTTTACTTACTGAGCTGTATACCTTATATATATCTAGCTATTTTTCTTTTCTCTTTCTAGACAAAGAGATCCGCGCTTAGAATTCATGCTAGTAAACTTGGCGATTTTGTAGCAAAATTTTAATTCTTTAATTGATGATAAATTCATGGCCAGTGACCTTTTGAATTTTAAGGATTATGGATTTTAGTATTTATATTTGAATTTAGATGCTTTGAACCATTATTTGTCTAGTTAATGAATGATGGCATTGGATCTTTTTAATATTTTTTATTTATGATAGATTTAAGCTGATCGATCATCATTGTTGGCTTCATGTTATTTAGAATTGAATCTCTCAAATAACATAGCTCATGTGTTATGTTACGGTTTTAAGATGGGACAATCCACCCACCCCATCCCTTTTCAAAGCAAATACTAGGTGGGCACGGATAATAACTAATCTGATCCATACCTACTCCGTTGTCATTCCTCAACTCTCTCATATAGATCCTTGCCCTCCACCTATCATTTTTATCCACACGATACTCCATTGGAAGGATAGCTCTTGTTAATGCATTGGCTATCCAGCATAAATATCCAGCCAGTGGTCCCTTTGGAGCCAAGGGTCGTCCTTCGCACATACGTTACGGTCGGGTCACGCATGCTGGCCTGCAAAAAATTCCAAAGTTCCACTTTGTAGCGTGCCTTTTGGGGCCTTTGTGGTAGCATTCGTTTTCTGGGTAGCAATTGCACGATATGCCCTGAAACTCCCCGGCTAGTCCCAGGGGACCAAGCCTAGCTTCAAATCACATGCATTTGTACAAGCGTACACGTGCATAAACACATGCGCGTAAATTTCTCACTGCTGTATGGTTACTCTTCCCCACTTGTATCACCGGGCACTTTGCACGCCTAAAGCACATCTAAAAGGATATTTCATTAGCAGCTAATTAAGTTTATATAACGTAAATCAAAGTTGTAAGATGTTATTTTGATGAGAGCAGATCCTTTGCAGTATTCAAAAAGTATCGTAAGGTGTTGTGCATGATTGGAAGTCCTCCATCATAAGACGTACGGCCGCGCGTGCATTTTAAAGTACTAAAAGGGAAGGAATTTATAAATCTCAGAGGTATTTGGATAGTTTGAATAGAGCATGCATGGCTGTCCATTTAATGATGGACGACGTCCAACCATACATAGCATTCTATGATACTTTTTGAATACCGTAGAGGATCACGTTCCTATTTTGATTACTAAACAAGGTCTGTGTGCATGTGAGCTAACTAGGCTGTCTTAAATAGTTTTGGCTTGGCTATTGCATGTTGGGTTTGGCTTATGGACCACTGAAACAAGCAAATTGTTGAGTCAAGTCCATGCTCGTATTTTCACAGGCTGACTATCATCCGAGTGCACCCATGAATTAATTAGCTGAAATGTGCAGTGCCTTGTGTAGAACTCTGATGCATGGCCATTTATTTAAGCTCCTATGGGAAGACCTCTTTGTGTAGAAATCTGACTTGATCATAACTCTGGGCTCCCAAGTCTCTCTCATTTATTACGCCTAAAAATAAACCAATTCGACTCTTACAAGGATGGTCAATCAGTGTGCACTCCTTTGCCTTCCCTAGGGATTATTCCTTGCAGTTGCCCCAAGGTTGAAAGTAAATTACACCATCCCAATGTTTTGACAATAATATAATATGAATAGTGAAACATTAATAGTAGCTTCTATCTTGCCTTCAATATTATGTTCTTTCTTATTTTGGAGAAATAGCTGTCATTACATTATGTCCAGAGTCACACAACAGAAACAATTTCTGCTATTTGGCGTTTTGGTGATTTGTTTGAATCAAATAATCTTTTAGTTTTACTATTCATTTTTTCATTTTTTAATTTACCGAGTCATTTTCTTGTTATTATCTTTTACAGTAGCTGTTATAACAACCTCTAGATCTATAGTATATAAGCCCCACACATGGCTGCATGGACCCAAAAAGAAAAAGCAATTAGTTTTATTGTAAATGATAAAAAGCAATTGTAGAGCAGTCTGTTGTTTGGTGATGTTTGCTCTATCAGCGACAATCTACTATCACATATACAGCGAATGCTTTTTCTCCAGAAAGCTACTTACACATTTGAATGTTGAGTATTCCCACATATGTAGTATCTTGTATGTGCTGTATCCATATGAGCAGTAAATTTCATTGGTTTGTTATAGATTTGACATGGTATCGCCGTTGCAATGAATATTTTTTCTAATGAAATATAAAGGCTTTCATTGGTTTGTTATAGATTTGACGTGGTATCATCATTGCAACAAATATTTTTTCCCATACGAGTGGTGTTACAGGGTAATTGCATCAAGTTTTTTGATATGCTAGGATTTTTTCTGATGCTAAACACAACCTGATGAGTCCCAAAAGGACAAATTAAAGTAAAAAGAGGAAGATAACCACGAGAACCACCAGGTCCTATGCAAGTCGTTTCTTAAGGTCGAAATCAACTTCCAAGTGTGACTTTGACTTTGACTTCCGCTAAATGGAGGTGGAGATATCTCCAAAATGACCTGGGTTTTTGGAGGAAACCAGTGCATTTTGCTGATCGCAAAAAAGCCAAGCTTTGGATGAATTAAAAGCCTCCTAAAAGATGCTCCAATCATTGGAACGATGCGGTTAAAACATTACCGGCTTTTTGAATAATGCAAGATTTAAAATTGGAAATGGTCATAACATCTTTTTTGGAGAGATTCTTCCCAGACTACACAAGATTAGCAGAAGAAAAATGACTCATCCTTTGCTGCTGTTCCAATTGGGTATTCTTGATGTTTTTAATCCTTCTTCTTCAGACATTCCTGTCTACAAGATTCGGTTGTGGATGTCTCTTTTTGTTGGTGTGTTTGTCTTTGTTGGCAGCACCTCCGCTCCAACAAGCATCTTGATAAATCTGTTTTGTTTTGGTAGTTGAATCTGTTTCTCTGTTAATAAAAGCCAGGTCTCCTTGCCTTCTTATCCATCAAAAAAAAAAAAAAAAAGGGTATGGAACAAAAAGACCAATCAAATTCGTTCATCTGTTACCCACGAAGAAAGAAAGAAAAAAAAAAAAAAAATCAAGTCAGCCATCATAGAAAACAATTCCATAGTGGAAAACAACCGAGAAAACAAGAAAATATGGACAAGTATAGAGAACACGGGCTACAAGCCTTGATTGATGGACTGATTGGTTGTCGGACGACTTCGAATGAGTCGTCTTTCTTTTTTTTTTTTTTTTGATTGTAAAAGGAGGCTGTTAAAGTAGCCACCTGTCCTTTGTTAATTCGATTTGACTTTGACTTAGTCGTCACATGCCAGTTTTAAGCCACTAGAACGGTGGAACCGAAATTTCCATGGAAAATGGATCAAGAGTGGCGGAGCTGTAGTCCCAAAGCCTCTATTGTTAGGAGATGAGTATTTGTACATCCATGACACATCTAACGCATTCCAGCAGAGTTATATCCATGGCAAACCGAAGTATTGTTTCCATGGCTGTGACAGCATTATTCCTTGCAGTTCTAATAGCAATCCCAACAAGTGAGATCTCTCTCTCTCTCTCTCTCTCTCTCTCTCTATATATATATATATATATATATAAGCGTGTGTGCGAGCTAAACTAGAACACCTCTCTTGAGCACACTCATTTATTTGCTGTACTTAATCCAGATGGGTTAAAAAATTAGCAACAAATTTAGGTTCGGCTGGAGTTTTTTAGTTTTATCTAAATTATCAGTTTAATTACTTTGTTTGGCTTCGACTGTTCAAGTTCACAGTTTATGATTCGCTCATCTTCCGATATGGTTCAGGCTTTTCATGTCTTGCACTATTAAAAATGAGATAAGAATATTTGGGTATCCATAGTCCTTAATTTTTCTTCCACCTTTCTGATCTCAAATGAACTTTCTCCGATCCTAGTTCTCCAGCAAAAACATAAACAAACAGATGGCATCATCAAACTGTGCGATTGTAACCAGCATGATTCGATCCAAAAAGGATCCAGATGGGTTAATTAGCTGTGCTTAATCCAGATGGGTTAAAAAATTAGCAACAATTTTAGGTTTGGCTGGGGTTTATAATTAATTAGTTCTACGTACCTAAATTATCAGTTTATATACTTTGTTTTGCTTCAACTATTCAAGTTCACAGATTATGATTCACTGTTCATCCGATATGGTTCCGGCTTTTCATGTCTCGCGCTATAAATTTCATCTGAAAAAAAAAGCGCTGTTAAAAATGGGATAAAAATTTAGGTATCCGTGGTCCTTATTTTTCTTTAATGACCCTGACATTCTTTGAAACTTTCTTGGTAGATTCGCATACATAGGTTAACCATCCTTGCTTGCAACCTTAGCAATTACGGCTGGTCGAGTTGGTAAAATCACTGGATATTTGATTACCCAATACTTGGATTCAATCCCACCTTTCTGATCTCCACTGAAATTTCTCCTGTCCTATTTCTCAAACCAAAAAGAGCAAACATGTAGAATCAAACATTATTCAGTCCAAAAAGAAGTCATTTGGTCAAACATGGATGAAGAAATCTTGAAATTTATGTTGGGTGGTAGATCATATACAAACCGCATAAATGAACCTGAATCTAATTATATCCAATTTCATTGCTTGACTTGATCTAATCCAAGCCTCTTGCAGCCAATCTTTGTTATGTTGGGTTAACTTATGCACCTTAATAGTTGAAGACATATACATGGGTGTGAATTTTTTATGCAACTAGGTAGTTTAACAGATGTATATTGTGTGAATTCTATCCTAGGAGTACTATCACTAAGAGCAATTACTTGCTTTGTTTTCAGGTGTGCATTCCAATGGCGTTTGTTATGGAAGACTTGGAGACAACCTACCCCAACCTAGTGATGTAGTGAATCTCTACAAATCTAACAACATTGGAGGGATGAGAATCTATGATCCATATCAACCTACTCTTCAAGCACTTGGAGGGTCCAACATTTCACTCATTGTCGATGTCCCTAATGAAGATCTCCAAAATCTAGCCTCTGATGCTTCGGCAGCAAGTGATTGGGTCCAGAATAACATTATAGCATATCCCGATGTTTCATTTCGATACATCGCAGTCGGTAATGAAGTGATACCTGGAGATTTAGCTGGATATGTGCTCCAAGCCATGAATAACATCCAATCTGCTCTATCGGCCAGGGGTCTACAAAACCAAATTAAAGTCTCAACTTCGGTTTCTCAGGGCATCCTTGGGACATCATATCCTCCATCTGCTGGTGCATTCTCTTCTGATGCATCACAGTATTTAGGACCAATTGTCAACTTTTTGGCTAGCAATAGATCACCACTCCTAGTAAATGTGTATCCATACTTTAGTTACATCGACGACATGAAGAATATCAGTATCGAATATGCCTTGTTTACTTCGCCAGAAACCATTGTACAGGATGGCCACTTTGGCTATCAGAATCTTTTTGATGTAATAGTTGATGCAGTCTACTCGGCATTAGCAAATGTGGGAGGCTCTAATGTAGAAGTTGTAGTATCAGAAAGTGGTTGACCTTCAACTGGTGGTACCGCAGCAACAATGAAAAATGCATGGACATATAATCAAAATTTGATTAATCATGTTGGTCAAGGGACACCTAAGACATCTGGAAGGGCTATAGAGACTTATATATTTGCCATGTTCAATGAGGACCAAAAGCCAGCAGGGATAGAGCAGAATTGGGGTCTATTCTATCCAAATGAGCAATCTGTCTATCCAATCAATTTTGGTCAGAAGATAATAAAGGGTTGGCAACAAAAATTATTCATATATTATAAGTGTAGTCTGGAATAAACCATTAGAAGGAATGGATATTTTCTTACCTTTTTCTTTTGTATTACATGTTTTGGAATAAGTGCAAGTTCAGATGGAACTCATGTTACTCAAATAAAAGTTTGATGAATAAAATTTCCTCCTGTGACCTGATGGTTGAAATGATATTACCACAGATATTCTTCTACTTGCCAAATGACCATTTAAATTCATCTCATTTTTTCTTCTTATTTTTTTCCAATATATATTCTATGGGGTTGATGACAAATTAATTATTCATGATTAAAATGTTTTCCAACTTAGCAAATTAACTTTCAAGTCCTTAAATGCATCTTACAAGGTGAAGAGTTAATCACCATGTATGTTTGTCTGTGTTTATTCCTTTCTCTCACTGAACCTACACAACTCTCAAAGATTTCTCCAAAAAATATAAAACATGAAGAGCAAAGAATATAAGAACAAACTATATATGAGTGTTGAATGTGCATGCAAAGAATCAACCTTACGTGCTGCATGAACCACATTGATCCAATTTAGAACAGCACGAATTGGAGACACAAAGCTCATACCCTAAAGAATGGTGTATTGTAAATGAGATTGAAGGGGGACACATCACTAGAGACTTTAGCTGGCATCCTATTAATGAGAAATACAGCCGTTTCAAAGGCATAGTGCCAGTACAATATGGGTACAGACACATGAGCAAAAAGAGATAGATCGGTTTTCATAATATGACGGTGACGACGTTCAACAGCTCCTTGGTGCTCGTGGGTGTGAGGAATTGCGATATGATGGGTAATGCCAATTTTACTAAAAAATTGAGGAAGAGAGCGAAACTCCCCTCCCCTATCAGTTTGGATTGATTTAATAGTACGAGAGAAATATCGTTCAATCAAAACTTAAAATTGTAAGAAAATAGAGAACGCATCAGATTTGCACATTAATGGATAGAACCAAATATATTTACTGTGGTCATCAACAAAAATTATATAGTAGCGGTGTTCTAACAAAGATGGAGTAGGAGAAAGACCCCAAACATCACTATAAATGAGGTCTAATGGAATTTGACTACGACGATGGGATGGAGATAAGTGCAACTTACTGAACTTGCCTAACTGACATGAAGGACAAAGAGGAAGAAGATATGTAGACTTGCAGGGGAGATTATTGGACTTCATCATGGAGCGAAGCAAACGATAATAAGGATGATGGCCCAAACAATTGTGCTAGCCATCAAGAGTGGTACTCTCGGCTATGTGAACAGATGCGGACAAAGAAGAAGGACTGGAACGAAGAGTGTATAATCCTCCTTCACTTGGACTGGATCACACTGTAGTCTTGGTGATTTGATCCTTCACAAGAAAATGATATGGGTGAAATTCAAAAAAGATATTATTATCTTTTACAAACTATTGCACGGAAAGTAAATTTTTAAAAATAGAAGGGACGTGTAAGATGTTAGATAATTGAAAAGAAAGAAAAGAGTGAGGAGAGAAAAAATAACCATGACTAATATGTGATATATGTAATCCCTTACCATTACCTACATGCACCTGATCAGGACCCGTGTACTCAGCATCGGAGGACATAAAATGAATGTCAGGAGTAACATGGTGAGATGCTCCTGTATCAGGGTACTAGGTGAGGGCGGTGGATGGGTGAGGAGTAGGGAGAAGTGGCAGATTAGGGTGATGGTGAGATGGATTTGAATTTGGATTTGGTGAATATGAGAAATTTGCATTGGGTTGTGGTGAATATGGATAAGGCTGCTGAGGATGATAGAAGCAGATGGCATTAGAGTGGTTGTTACGATTGCAAAAGGAGCACCATTGAGAATCACGACCACCAGATGGACCAAAACGACCACAACCTCGACCAAACTTGCCACGCCCCCCACGACCTCGATTAAAGCTACGGCCAATAGAGGAACTAGGGTCATTAGAAGAATGGGAGGACCGTTGAACGGTATTGGCGATAGGATTGGTAGGAGTGGCATCAGTAATAGTTAATTTTTTGAATGCCTGCATACTTTCATGGTTAAGTAATAGCCCATGAAGTTCAGTATATGTTGGAGAAGTATGTTGATCGAGAATACCAAAGACCGCATCTTGTAGATCATCATATAGAGCACGCAGCACATGTAGATTAAATTCAGTAGGCTTGAGGGCATTACCAGATGCAGCAAGTTCGTCAACCACAGCTTTTGCACGTCGGAATAGAGAGGTGATGGTCTCATATGATTTTTGACGAAGATTCTGCAACTCCAGATGCAGAGACATGAGTCGAGTAGGAAATGCTGAACTAAAGGCTTCATGAAGAGTGCTCCAGCACTCAAAACTGATCTCTTTGTCAAGAAGGAGAGGAACCAAATCTTTAGATAATGAAGCAATGAGAAGGCTTACGAGTTGGGCATCTTGTTATTGCCAGGCAGTAGTGGCAATAGGATCGATGGACTGTGGGTGAGAACTATCGAGGAACCCAAACAAGCCTTGACCTTTTAAGAAAGGAGTAATATGCTTTCTCCAGATCAAAAAGTTGGATGTATTCAACTTGATGGATAGAAAATGCTGTGCTGATGGAAAGGTGAGAGGGATCGTTGTGATTGGTGGAGGAGGAGAAGAGGGATTGGAAGAGGTGGAGATAGATGAACTGGTGGCCATGAGAGAGCACTGAACGAGGAGGAAGAAGGGATGCTCGTTGGAGCTTCAACGCTCTGATACCATGAAGAAGGTAATTTCTTTATTGAGGATAATTTTTAATTTTCACATTTGCTTTTCATTGATCTCCAATAGGAGTATATATAGATTACAAGGTCAGTTATTACAGCAATTACAAGAAAAAAAGAACATCTTGATTGCATACTAAGTAAGGCCAAAGAATCAAAAGTAGAGTTGCTAAACAAAGAGAAACTAAAATAGGAGTGTAGGCCAAATATGAATATATGTTGACTTGCTAAACATAGAGAGAAATCAAATAAGAGTGTATGTCAAAAGTAGAGTGATGAGGTGGAATGAATATGTGCTGATATACCCAAAAGTCTCCGCATCAGAAACATTAATTCTCCACAGTTAAAGGAGTATGATGACTGGGGGTGGGTAAGGGCGTAATGGAGTGGGAGAGGATGGTCGACGTGGGTTAATTTTCTTGAGTGAAGAGAAGGAGGCGTGGCCTTGGGAAGCTTTTGAGGGACGAGTTTTCTCAATGATCTGCTTTGCTTCTGACGTGCTCCCTTTTACTATTTTGGCTTGTCCATGCTCCTCCTGGTGAACGAGGTGGTTTGCAGAAATGATGGGGTCCGAGACTATAGAAGTTAGAGGTCTGAATGAAGGAGTCTTGGGAAGGAGGGGTGGGATATATGATGGAACAGTCGTCTGGTATGAGGATGTTCCGGTTTGCATCGGTCGGTGACTGGGTTGATGGGGATTAATTCCTACGCTGTCTACCGAAGGCATGGAACTGCTTCCTAGAGAGGGAGACTCTCCTCTCATGATCAATATGTGGTTGAAGGAGGCTAAAATATGGGGAATGTATCCGAATGCCATACAGCTTTTCAGTTTCAGAAAATTGTTCAGCTTTGCTAGTCCTTTCAGTTGGCATGCAGGTTTCTCCAATCAGAAGTATGTTGACAAACAATTGCCCCGCTAGCTAGCTTCTAGTTTTACTTGTCAAGATTTTGTTATTCTGTTTTTAGTGTCAATTTGTGACAATGAAATGTTGATGAAAGAAATCCTCTTGTTCTTTAATTTCAAATTAAACAACTTTCTTCAATAATCTATGCTTTACTATTACCATCTACTTTTCTTATTGCCACTCTTCACCCTGCGTCCGGGACCATGTTCGTTGGCCAAGACCTTTTGAAGTTTGGCGTGGTTCAAAGAGCAAGGTTAGCGCATCTCGTTGATCAGCCACGTCTGAGATTCCTCTCTCTCTCTCTCTGACCAGCTGCTTAGACCTAGCCCCTTATAGCTCATTTGTTCGACCATTTTCTCGTCATCAAGACATTTTTGCACTTATCTAGATTAGGACTATACATTGTTGAAGGCTAGTAGCTTCACTCGGGGTGGCAATTTAATTACTTTATCCCATTAGATAAGATACCCAATCCCATATGACTCTAAGAAGACAGATTTTATCCAACTCAAATTCAACCCGGATATATATCTCTTCATAAATCTTCTTCCTAAGGCAAAAAAAAAAAAAAAAAGAGAGTAATTTGTATGTTAAAAAAAAAAAGTTTTTGTAGTTTTTCTCGACTCGATCTATCCACCATGTTCCATCTTACTCTATTTGTCCCATCTTGCTCCGAGACTATCCATCAATGCGAGCGTATGTTTAGGCCAACATTGTTTGTTCGTAGGAAACATATGAATATTTATACAGGGTCAAAAAATTCGAATAATATCTTCTAGCTAATCTTTTTGTAAGAGATTCTGGGTTGTTACAAATGGTATCAAAGTTAATCTAGTCTATAACCCAAGTAAACTAGGGGATACTACAGTATGGGTTCATTAAGGTTGACAATGGGTCGTTCGTGATATTTATGAATGGATTTGCATGAATTTAGATTCTTAGCTTGGCAAAGGCATCAGGCTTAAACTAGAGAATATGTGAGGGCTTGTGTAGGTATATGTTTGGACTTATATCGATTATTTATTAGAAAAATTTTTAATACTTTATAAGATCAAAGATTCTAAATAATATCTTTTAGTTAACATTTTTGAATGAGATCCTAGATTGTTACAGAATGTGCAGCCTAGCTTTTCTTTTAGACCGCCCAATCTAAAGCCCACAAAAAAAAGTCTGGAAGAGGATTCTTGACTCCTAATTGGAGCCGGACTCATAGAGGCTGTTGGAGGCTAGCCTCCATCCTTATTTAAAGACCCCCCTCCTCCGTAAATCCTCTACCTCTCTAAGCACCAATGATCATCAACTACCACTACCTCTTTCCTCTCCTTCCTCTTGAAAGCCACCATCAAGTTTACAACACCGGCCATGAAAACTCATCAGAGACAAGGTGAGAGGCCCTAATCCCTCTTTATTCTTCTTCATTGACCTTTGTCGCCCTCTTTTGAACCATCACCACTGATTTCGACAAAGAATTGCCAAAACAGGGGGTCCCCATTTCATGGATAATCGGCCTTGTTTTTCACTGATTTCCATCAATTGCTCTTCACTGTCCACAATTGCCACATGTTGCCGGCCCTTCGTCGTTGACCATGACCATCAAGCCACAATCTATAGTCTCCCTTCTTTCCCTGTTTTGTCATGAAGAAAAAAGAAAAAGAAAAGAGAATAGAAAAGAGAAAGAAGAAGAGATGTCCCCCTCTTGTTTTTCTCTCTCAACTCACTATCTTTCTCTCTATCTGATTTATGGAACCAGTGAAGAGTCTTGGTCTCCTCTGTGGACCTTGGGTGACACTTGAAAATTAAAGAGGTTCTAAATCGGCTTAATGGTTGTATCCTGTATCGACCTCTAGCAACCTCAACATCACCTTCCTGTTCTAAGAGAGGCAAAGCATCTCTCATTCTCTCTCCACAAGATCTATGGACCTTGATACATAGTTGCATCTCTATGTTCTATGGACCTAAGTTAACCCCAATAAAGAGATCCTAAACCACTCTAGTACTGGAACAGCCTATCGGACAATCATCCTAGCTCTTACTGAGTGTTTTGAAATCTACTATTGATGAATCCAATCAATTGATTGGCCTTGATCAAGTCTTTGATTCATGATTCATTAATCAAATCACTCAGGCCCGCCCATCCAAAACCACCGAATGCTGTTGCTTGGCCAATCATATCCTTTTCTTATTATTTAAATTTATTGAAGTCATCAAATGAAAATTAATTATGCTTTTAATATTTTAAATATGTTTAGTAGATTTGTCTAGTGAAGTTTGAAGGTCTAAGGTGAAAGAAGTAAATAGATCTAATAGCCATTAATTTTCAAAGTATCATATTTTCCATACATATGATTTGTCGTTGATGTATCATATTTTCTTGAAATAAAGGATTAGTATATATATTATAAAGATCATGGTATATATTAGGAAGATCATGCTTTATTATAAAAAGTGATTTCATGAATATTTTTAATGAAAACAGCATACATTTATAAAGCATGAACCTTAATATATTATTTGGTATTTTTGCAACTATATAGGTGTATGTTTAAAAAAAAAAAAGATATAAATATTTTAAAGGCTCTCATATAGCTATGCATGATCTCCTAGATTTGAGAAAAATGAATATCTGGAGCTAGCATCCACAGGAACACAGGTCTAACCAATGGTTATAAAGTTGTAATGCAAAATATTATACTTTGTCGATTACAAACGTGGGTCCCGTCACATGTATAAGGTGACATTAGCATGAATGCCTGTGAGTAATGCTCTGAATATGATATAACTAAGTGGAGCCATATTTATGAAATATTAATGATTTATACATGTATAATTGACTATGATTTGTTTTGTTAGAAAGTACCATTAAGTATTTTATTTTACAATCAAAGTAATTTTCTCAAAGTGATGCATCATCTATATCAAACTTGTACTTGATCCTATAAAATAATATAAATTTTACTTACTGAGCTATATAGCTTATATATTTCTAACTATTTTTTTTTCTCTTTCTAGACGAAGAGGTCTGGAATTCGTGCTAGCAAATTTGGTGATTTTGTAGTAAAATTTTAATTCTTTAATTGACGGTAAATTCCTAGTCAGTGACCTTTTGAATTTTAAGGATGATAGATTTTGGTATTTATATTTAAATTTAGATGCTTTGAACCATTATTTGTCTAGTTAAAGAATGATGTTATTGGATCCTTTTAATATTTTTTTATTTACGATAGATTTAAACTGATCGATTATCATTGTTGACTTCGTGTTATCCTGGATTGAATCTCTCGATGGCACAGCTGTATTATGTTATGGATTTAAGATGTGACAATCCACCCACCCCGTTCCTTTTCAAAGCAAATACTAGGTGGGCACGGATAATAACTGATCCGCTCCATAGCTAACCCATGGTCATTCCCGGACCCTCTCACATGGATCCTTGCCCTCCACCTATCATTTTTATCTACACGATACTCCATTGGAAGGATAGCTCTTGTTAATGCATTGGCTATCCAGCATAAACGTCAAGCTAGTGGTCCCTTTGGAGCCAAGGGTCGTCCTTCGCAGATACGTTACGGTCGGGTCACGCATGCTGGCCTGCAAGAAATTCCATACTTCCACTTTGTATTGTGCCTTTTGGGGCCTTTGTGGTAGCATTCGTTTTCTGGGTAGAAACTGCACCATATGCCCTGAAACTCCACGGCTAGTCCCACGGGAACCAAGGCTAGCTTCGAATCACATGCATTCGTACAAGCGTACACGTGCATAAACACATAACCGTAAATTTCTCACCGATGTATGGTTACTCTTCCCCACTTGTACCACAGTGCACTTTGCACACCTAAAGCACATCTAAAAGGATATTTCATTAGCAGCTAATTAAGTTTATATAATGTAAATCAAAGTTGTAGGATATTATTTTGATGGGAGCAGATCCTTTGCCATATTCAAAAAGTATCGTAAGATACTATGCATGGTTGGAAAGCTTCGTGCATGTTAAAATACTTAAAGAGGAGAAATTTATAAACCCCAAGAGGTACTTGGATAGTTTGAATAGAGCATGCATGGCCGTCCATCTCATGATGGACAATGCCCAACCATGCATAGCATTCTGTGATACTTTTTGATTACTGCAAAAGATCGCGTTCCTATTTTGATTACTAAATGAGGTCTATGAGAGAGAGAGAGAGAGAGAGAGAGAAAGAGTGTGTGTGTGTGTTATCTAGGCTGTCTTAATTAGTTTTGGCTTGGCTATTGCATGTTAGGTTTTGCTTGTGGACCACAAACAAGCAAATTGTTGAGTCAAGTCCACGCTTGTATTTTCACAGGCTGACTATTATCCAAGTGCACCCATGAATTAATTAGCTGAATTTTATGCTGTGGCTTGTTTCACATGTGAACAACTTATATGAGACACTAGTCAAAGAGCCAAGTCCGAACTGTTCAACAATTGCCGAGGAAATGTGCGGTGCCTTGGGTAGAACTCTGATGAATGGGCATTTATTTAAGCTCCTATGGGAAGACCTCTTTGCGTAGAAATCTGACTTGATCATAACTCTGGGCTCCTAAGTCTCTCTCAGTTATTACACCTAAAACTAAACCAGTTCGTGTCTGGACTCTTACAGGGATGGTCAATCAGCGTGCACTCCTTTGCCTTCCCTAGGGACTATTCCTTGCAGTTGCCCCAAGGTCGAAAGTAAATTACACCATCCCAATGTTTTGACAATAATGTAATATGAATAGTAAAACATTAATAATAGATTTTATCTTGCCTTCAATATTATGTTCTTTCTTATTTTGGAGAAATAGCTGTTATTATATTATGTCCGGTGTCACAAAACAGAAACAATTTCTGCTATTTGGCATTTTGGTGATTTGTTTGAATCAAATAATCTTTTAGTTTTACAATTCATTTTTCATTTTTTAATTTACCGAGTCATTTTCTTGTTATTATCTTTTACAGTAGCTGTTATAACAATTTCTACATCTATGGTATATAAGCCCCATGATAAGTGACATATTTTTATATTTATTTTAATTTTTTTAATAATTTATGATGCTAACATCTTTTAAAAAATTTAATTTCATAAATAAATTAGATTTTCTTACAAAAATAGATAATTTTTAAAAAATATGAAATTAGAGTATATTTATGAAAAATAGATGTTGATTTAATTGAGCAATTTAAGCACCAAAATAATAAAAAAAAATTTAAAAAATTTAATACATATTTTTTTATTTTTCAGATAAAAATCAAGCAAAAATATCCTAAAAAATAATTTTTATTACCTTCGGTGCACGGTGGACCGGCCGCTCGGTCTAAGAAGCAAGGGCATGGTCCACAGAATAGTTTCGTGATCCACAGGTGCGGTCTACGAGCGAGGTGGAAGAAAAATATGCTCATCAATGGTCCAGATTTCATCTGAAACGAGATCCGATGGCTGTGGTGGTTCCCGACTTTGAATAGGATTTCTGGGTGCGATCCAACAGCTGACAGCATTTTTGACTTTGAATAGGAGATAAAGAGTGCCATCCAATGGTCAAAATTCAATCTAGAGCACGATCAGATGGTCAAAATCATATCCGACCCTGATAAGGACTTAAACTTGATTTTTTAGAACGATTTGAGTGGTTCATTGATAATCCGACGGTCAGGAATTTATAATACGAGTATAATACATTTTCTAAGGGTTTTAAGACTCCTTTTGCTATCAAAAAAAGGTAAAAAATTTATTTATAAATAAGAGATCCGAAAATAAGTCTCAAGAGCAAAAAAAGTCAGCAGAATAGCAAAAAAAATTAGAAAAAAAATAATATAGATTTAGGGACCCAAGGGGAGGAAGAAGAGAAGTCAGTTTGCTCTACGGAGTACGAAAAAAGAAGGAGAGATCGACCGATCAACTTCAAATCCTTATTACAGTTTTATTTTTATTTTATTATTTTTTTAAATTTTTTATATTTAATTTTAACTTTCAATTAATGTAAAATTTATTTTTTTGTACTTTAAATTCCTGTCTTTTATTTTTATTGCAAGTAAATACTAGGATCTAGTTAGTAGATCTTAGTATTAATTTATTTTATCCATCTTAAATTTTTATTATTTATTTTTATTATAAGTAGATGCTAGGATCTAAATAGTAGATCTTAGTACCAGATTTATTTTTTATATTTTTAATTTATATTTTCTGACTTAAATTACTTTCTTCAAAATTTTATTTTTTTTATAAAATCAAAGATTTCAAATCAAAATCCTACCTTCTCTGTGGATTCAACCCAACTCGCTCCTTTCTAAGTATTTTTAATTTTTATTGAAGTCAGAATTAGATTGATAATCATGATGTCCTAACAACAACATCATAATCTTATCAATTTTTGATGCCATTGTTAGGAAACATATCAATTTTTGACGCTGTTACCGGAGAAGGCACCAATTTTAATATTTAATTTTTTTGACTTTTTTGTAAATATAGCTTACTAACTTTTCTGATTTTTTTTATAGAAAAAAAAAAAATTTAAAAAAAAAAGAGATAGAAAGCTTTCACTTTTGCTTGGTGAGATCAATCCTAACTCTAACCTGAACTATTTTTTTAGTATTAATTACTATTTTTTTTCAAATTAATCTAAAATTCATCCACATAAATCTAATAAAAATCGCATAACAAGAGTAGAAACTTACTTGTTTAGAAGCATTCATCATCTTAGATTTACTTTTGGTGATCGTTGGAGACAAGGTAAGCTTTCAAGTTTGATTAATTTCACGCATCTAATTTAGTTGCATAGAACTCCTAATTTGAAATTGATTGTACATATGCATCTCAAATCAACTTAAGAGCAACAACCATAAATAAGATAAGGTGAGAATTTTATCATCCTTTCTTAGTCCAAAAATAACCAACCAGCATCTCTCATTAACCCAAACCTAACTAAAATCAAATAGACATTGGCCCCTAGGATCAATTGAGTTCAATTTGAGTATTGTGATGAAGTCAAGTACAAAGTAAGTTTGGACTCACTCCTGAAATTGATGTCTCAGGCAAGAGATTACAAAGGCTCAGCCTAAGTGGCTCATGGTTATTTAATTGATTCCGTTAGCTTATCTGACCAATCTAATTGGTGTCTAAGGCAAGCAACGGGGGGACTCCCACGACCCCACCTCTTATCTGGCTAGTTGAAGGAAGTGAGAACAAACTCAATCTGTATTTAGGCTAAGCCACTCTATATCAAACTGTTAGATCTAAGAAATCTATAGGTGTCTAGGTTTAATTGTTTGCTAACTTGATCGCAATTAATACTTAACTACAACTAATTCTTCTCATTTTTCATCTTTAGGTCTAGGGCTTTCTTAAAGATCTCACCTTTAAAATTTTTCTCTTTCTTCCTCTTCTCTTCTCTTTCTCCTTCTTCTTAAAAAAAAAAAAATCTGAACCACACACATTAGGATTTGCACTGGTATATGCACGGTATATTAATTTATTCTGATCTAGTTGAACCTAATTCTGAAATTGAACTGTTGATCCATGTTACACTTGATAATCAAATGACTGAAAAATCCTGAGAATCACCTAGACAGATGAAGGAATATTTTATTTCTTCTATCTATAATCCATCGATATTTTCTTCATTCTATGGGATCAAACATTCAGACTCTAGTCCTAAGGTCGATTTAAACCTGATAGCCCAAAAATTAGATAAAATCGATCTTCTTATAGATAAATGCCTAGCCCTAGGTCCACAATCTTCTGTGCAATACACACAACCTTCCAATTATCAGAAGATTTATTCTATCTTTGCTAGCCTAGCCCATCATGTGAGTGAATGTCCTACGGCTGTACAGTTTTCACCTTTCATCCAAGAACAAGTTCAAGCTGCTTCAGGTTACTCCAATCCTATCAATGACCAATTCTTAAATGCATATAACCAAGATCGGAGGAACCATCCTAATTTTTTTTGGAGACCCCAATAAACTCAGGCTCAGACTCAAATTTTTTCTATGCAGAATTTTCAGAATAGATCCCAATATCAAAATTATGCTTATAATAGAGGTCAGCCTATCCAGCCATCATATTACAATCAGCCATCATACCCACCTCCTCAATAGATCAATCTAGCCGATGATAGGTTTAGCTAACTTCAACAAATGATTATGATCCAACAACAATCCCTCACCAGGCTAGAAGCACAAATAGGTCAATTAGCTGAGTCACTATGAGGAGAGATTAGATCAATTATTGAGCCAATCAATACCGAATTTCAAAAACAACCCAACCACCCACCAACCATCTGGACCTAGTCAACAATCCAATATCCCACCTAAGAATTTTTAATTTAAAAATGATAAAAAAATCTCTGAGCTTAAAAGTGATAAGATTCTTAAGGACCCATATCAAGTCCAGGTGAGTGAGGCTAGTACTGATGCTAGCTAAAAAAAGAATTTGGAAGAAGATGTTAGTACTGAGGCTAACCTAATAGAAGAACCTGAGTCCAAAATTATTATTGATCTGAGTAAAAAAGATAAAGAAAAGAAGAGAGCGGATGAGTTACCCAAGATATATTCATCAAGAGTCTCATTTTCTTCAGCCCTAGAAGTCGGTTCTTCTACTCTAGAATTATCATCTCTTTCAGAATTGAAATCATCTTTGGTCACATCTGAGTATCCATGTTTAGAATCAAGTGATATCCTTCCAGTACCCATTGCATCGAACTCAACTCCTAACCCAAAAACTCAATTCATGAGCATTTTAGAAGAATAAATAGAAAAAATTCTCAACAAACAAGGATCTTTAAATGGATTTATAAATTATCTTTTTAAAATTAAAAATAAAGATGTGAAATACTTTCTGTAGATTGACAACAAAATACTAAAATTTATCATAGGTCATCTTTCTTAGATTGGCAATCCAAAACTATTAGAATTTATCAATCCAATATTTGATATGGGGTAGGTGAAAGAATCAGCATGGTCTGGCTAAAGACGGTAAACTTAGCACTTCTGGAAAGCAACCTAGTTTTTCAATTTTTTTTTGCTTTTACTTTCTTTTGTATTTTGTTTAGGTTAATTGAGTCTTACTTAGTATCTTTTGTAGAGATCTAAAGACAATATTGACTGAGTTGTGGAGAGAACCAATTTTGAAAAGATTTTTGGATCAGGTGGTATCTCTCCTTTTTCTTTCTCTTTATATACACCTTTCATTTTTCTGACTCCATTGAGGACAATATCGATTAAGTTGGAAAAGAGAATAATATAAAAAAAAAATTTAAGTTCTCAAATAAGTTAGTATTTAGCATTTAAGCATCTGATTACACTTAAAAATCAAGTTAAACCAAGCATTTTTAAAAGAAAATTGATGCACAGACCAGAGAGTTTGTGAAATATTGAGGGATCAAATATTAAGAAAATTCAATAAAGAGTTAAGTTTAGAACTTAAACAGTTTTCTTTGAGTATTTTTAATTTTTTTTATCAGCATCAAAAAAGAATTTACTTCTTATGGGCTTGTGTAGGGTAACTATATATTTTTTCATATAAAATAATAATAATAAAAAATTTTCAAGTACTTCATGCTGAGTAACTAGATCTCTTTGCCTAAGCAAGCATTGAGTTTCGTGTCAAAAAGTATGAAGAGCAAAGAAGCTTGTTGTAAAGCTAGTTTTAACTCATAGCCTGTTTGATTCGAACAAGTAAGTCCGAGGGATATTCTATACCTAGTGTCCTAAAGTCATCTGGTTTGGGAGTCATTGATTGAAAACTTGCTACAAGAGTCAAACAAAAAGCTTAAGAGATTAAGACATTCAATAGCGGTATAATATTAAAAAAAATTAATAAATGAAGGACGGAAGTAACAATATATTTGTCCGTATAAAGATTAATCATTTGGAGATAAAAGTAAGAATAATTTGAAAAAAAAAATTAAAAAATTTAGTATTCTTAGTTTAACTCTCATATTAATTAGTATTAATACTCCAATGACATGCCTCATTTACGCTTTACTAAATATCAATAGCCTTTTTAAAAATTATTTGATAAAATTTGAAGCTTAAAATTAAACGATACTTAATTCTAAATTCTTTCTTTACTCGAAGACGAGCAAAGTTCCAGTTGGAGGGTGTGATAAGCGACATATTTTTATATTTATTTTAAAAATTTTTGATAATTTATGGTACTAACATCTTCTAAAAAATCTAATTTCATAAATAAATTAGATTTTTTTATAAAAATAGATAATTTTAAAAAATATAAAATTAGAATATTTTATGAAAAATAGATGTTGATTTAATTGAGTAATTTAAGTATCAAAATAGTGAAAAATTTTTAAAAAATTTAATGCATATTTTTTTCTATTTTTCAGGCAAAAATTAGAGCAAAAATATCTTAAAAAATAATTTTTATTACCTTTGGTGTATGGTGGATCGGTCGCTCAGTCCATAGAAGCAAGGGCGTGATCCACAGAACAGTTTTGCGATCCACAAGCACGATCTACGGACGAGGCAGAAGAAAAATATGCTGATCGACGATCCAGATTTCATCTGAAGTGAGATCTGACAGCTGTGATGGTTTCTGACTTTGAATAGAATTTTTGGGTGCAATCCGACGGCCCAGATTCGATTCGACGCGAGATCCGACGGCTGACAGCATTCCCGACTTTGAATAGGAGATAAAGAGCACCATCTGATGGCCAGAATTCAATCTGAAGCACGATCGAATGGTCGGAATCATATCCGACCCTGATATGGACTTAAACTTGGTTTTTTGGAGCGATCTTAGTAGTTCATTGATGATCCAACGGCCAGAAATTTATGATACGAGTATAATATATTTTCTAAGGGTTTTAGGACTCCTTTTTGCTATCCAAAAAAAGTAAAAAATTCACCTATAAATAGAAAGTCTGGGAATAAGTCTTAGGAGAAGAAAAAATCAGCAGAATAGCAAGAAAAAACTAGAGAAAAAAATATTATAAATTTAGGGACCCAAGGGGAGGAAGAAGAGAAGCCAGTTTGCTCTGCAGAATACGAAGGAAGAAAAAGAGGTCATCAACCATCTTTCCGATGAGGTTGGACTAATCAACTTCAGATCTTTGTTACAGTTTTATTTTTATTTTATTTTATTATTCTTTTAAATTTTTTATACTTAAATTTTAACTTTCAATTAATGCAAAATTTATTTTCTTGTACTTTAAATTTCTGTCTTTTATTTTTATTGCAAGTAGATGCTAGGATCTAGTTAGTAGATCTTAGTATCAATTTATTTTATATATTTTAAATTTTTATTATTTACTTTTATTGTAAATAGATGCTAGGATCTAAATAGTAGATCTCAGTACCAAATTTATTTTTTATATTTTTAATTTCTGTTTTCCGACTTAAATTACTTTCTTCAAAATTTTATTTTTTTATAAAATCAAAAATTTCAAATCAAAATCTTATCTTTTCTGTGAATTCGATCCGACTCGCTACTTTCTACATATTTTTAATTTTTATTGAATTCGAAATTAGATTGATAATCACGGTATCCTAACGACAACATCGCGATCTTATCACCCCACACATGGCTGCATGGACCCAAAAAGAAAAAATAATTAGTTTTATTGTAAATGAAAAAGTAATTAGTTTGGAGATACTTGCTCTATCAGCGACAATCTACTATCACATATACAGCGAATGCTTTTTCTCCAGAAAGCCACTTACACATTTGAATGTTGAGCATTCCCACACATGTAGTGTCTTGTATGTGCTGTATCCATATAAGCAGTAAATTTTCATTGCAACGGTGATATCACGTCACCATTGTAACAAACCAATCAACAGAAATAGATGAAATACAAAGGTGTAATGTAGAGTATCATCCACGGAACCGATGAAATATATGAAACCGATAAAATATAAAGGTTTTTATTGGTTTGTTATAGAATTGATGTGGTATCATCGTGGCAACGAATATTTTTTCCAAAATACGAGTGGTGTTACAGGGTAATTGCATCAAGTTTTTTGATATGCTAGGATTTTTTCTGATGCTAAACACAACCTGATGAGTCCCAAAAGGACAAACTAAAGTAAAAAGGAGGAAAATAACCATGAGAACCACCGGGTCCTATGCAAGTCGTTTCTTAAGGTCGAAATCAACTTCCAAGTGTGACTTTGACTTTGACTTCCGCTAAATGGAGGTGGAGATATCTCCTACATGACCTGGGTATTTGGAGGAAACAAGTGCATTTTGCTGATCGCAAAAAAGCCAAGCTTTGGATGAATTAAAAGCCTCCTAAAAGATGCTCCAATCTTTGGAACGATGCGGTTAAAACATTACCGGCTTTTTGAACAATGCAAGATTTAAAATTAGAAATGGTCATAACACCCTTTTTTGGAGAGATTCTTCCCCAGGCTACACAAGATTAGCAGAAGAAAAAAAGGGAAGGTGGCCGATTTCTTCAATTCAAAACCAAGGTCAACCACTGTGGAAACTCTCGAGGAATTTGTTCATCTTCAATCCCTCCTTGTTCACATTGTAGCCTCTTCGATGATTGGTCCTCGCTTTGCAGTCTGAAGCTCCTCCTTCCAGAGTTCGGCAAGATATATATGGCAAAAAATCAAGAATCTCAACTCTATAAAATGTTGGCTGTGCAAATGGAGATGATTATATTACCAATCTCCTTTCATCCTCTACCATGTGCTCTTCCTATCAGCCCTTTGAATCACAGGTGGGTTGTAAGGGCTTCACAAATGGAAGCCATTTGAAGCATCCGTTCAGCTCTAAGCTCTTTTTCTGTTATTCCACCTGATTTTTTTTTTTTTCCTGCTGTTTTTTAGTCTAAATTACTGCCAGAAAAATGACTCATCCTTTGCTGCCGTTCCAATTGGGTATTCTTGATGTTTTTAATCCTTCTTGTTCAGACATTCCTGTCTACAAGATTCGGTTGTGGATGTCTCTTTTTGTTGGTGTGTTTGTCTTTGTTGGCAGCACCTCTGTTCCAACAAGCATCTTGATAAATCTGTTTTGTTTTGGTGGTGGAATCTGTTTCTCTGTTAATAAAAGCCAGGTCTCTTTGCCTCCTTATCCATCAAAAAAAAAAAAGGAGGGTATGGAACAAAAAGACCAATCAAATTCGTTCATCTGTTACCCACGAAGAAAGAAAGAAAAAAAAAAAAATCAAGTCAGCCATCATAGAAAACAATTCCATATTGGAAAAAATTCGATAAAGCAATAAAATATGGACAAGTATACAGAACACTGGCTCGAATTCCATGCAAAAATTTAGAGGTCAATATGATCAAGCCTTGACAGACGGACTGATTGGTTGTCGGACGACTTAATTCGATATGACTTTGACTTAGTCGTCATTTGCCGGTTGAACGGTGGAACCGAAATTTCCATGGAAAATGGATCAAGAGAGGCGGAGCTGTAGTCCCAAAGCCTCTATATTAGGAGATGAGTATCTGTACATCCATGACACATCTACCGCATTCCAGTAGAGCTATATCCATGGCAAACCGAAGTATTGTTTCCACGGCTGTGACAGCATTATTCCTTGCAGTCCTAATAGCAATCCCAACAAGTGAGATCTCTCTCTCTCTCTCTCTATATATATATATATAGATATATATATAAGCGTGTGTGCGAGCTAAACTAGAACACCTCTCTTGAACACACTCATTTATTTGCTGTACTTAATCCAGATGGGTTAAAAAATTAGCAACAAATTTAGGTTCGGCCTGAGTTTATTAGTTTTATCTAAATTATCAGTTTAATTACTTTGTTTGGCTTCGACTGTTCAAGTTCACAGTTTATGATTAACTCATCAGCCGATATGGTTCAGGCTTTTCATGTCTTGCACTATTAAAAATGAGAAAAGAATGTATAGGTATCCATGGTCCTTAAATTTTTCTTCCACCTTTCTGATCTCAACTGAACTTTCTCCGATCCTAGTTCTCAAGCAAAAACATAAACAAACAGATGGCATCATCAAACTGTGCGATTGTAACCAGCATGATTCGATCCAAAAAGGAATCATTTGGTCAAACATGGATGAAGAGAACTTGAAATTTACATTGGGTAGTAGATCATATGAAACCCCATATAAGCTAATACAAGTGGGTGCGGCCATCTCTCCTGTAATCATTAAAAGATGTATAGTCCTAATTCCAACCTGCAAAAAGCAAGTTACATGTCTAGTTGGCTTTTTTATATGAGATGTTGAAAAAGAAACTCCATGAACCTGAATTTAATTATATCCAATTTAAATGCTTGACTTGATCTAATCCAAGCCTCTTGCAGCCAAGCATTTTTATGTTGGATTAACTTATGCAACTTAATAGTTGAAGCCATATACATTGCTGTGAATTTTTATGCAACTTGGTAGTTTACCAGATGTGTATTGTGTGAGTTCTATCCCAGGAGTTTATTACTAAGAGCAATTACCTGCTTTGTCTTCAGGTGTGCATTCTATTGGGTTTTGTTTTAGAAGACTTGGAAACAACCTACCCCAACCTAGTGAGGTAGTGGATCTCTACAAATCTAACAACATTGAGAGGATGAGAATCTATCATCCATATCAACCTATTCTTGAAGCACTCCGAGGGTCCAACATTCAAGTCATGGTCGATGTCCCTAATGAAGATCTCCCAAGTCTAGCCTCTGATGCTTCAGCAGCAAATGACTGGGTTCAAAATTACATAAATGCCTATCCAGATGTTTCATTTCGATACATCGCAGTTGGCAATGAAGTGATACCTGGAGATTCAGCTGCATATGTGCTCCCTGTCATGAATAACATCCAGTCTGCTCTATCGGCCAATGGTCTACAAGGCCAGATTAAAGTTTCGACTTCGGTTTCTCAAGGTGTCCTTGGGGCGTCATATCCTCCATCTCATGGTGCATTCACTTCTGATGCATTACAATACTTTAGACCAATTGTCAACTTTTTGGATAGCAATGGATCACCACTCCTAGTAAATGTGTATCCATACTTCAGTTACGCCAGCAACCCAAATGATATCGATATCAAATATGCCTTGTTTACTTCCCCAGGGACCGTCATACAGGATGGCCAATTTGGCTATCAGAACCTCTTTGATGCAATAGTTGATGCGGTCTACTCAGCATTAGAGAAGGAAGGAGGTTCTAACATGGAAGTTGTAGTTTCAGAGACTGGTTGGCCTTCAGATGGTGGTCTTGCAGCATCAGTGGATAATGCAAGGACATATAACCAGAATTTGATTAAACATGTCCGTCAAGGGACACCTAAGACATCTGGAAGGGCTGTAGAGACTTATATATTTGCCATGTTCAATGAGGACCAAAAGCCAGCAGGGATAGAGCAGAAATGGGGTAAATGGGGTATATTCTATCCAAATAAGCAACATGTCTATCCACTCAATTTCAATTAAAAGATGACAGAAGGTTGAGAAAAATTATCCATGTGCCGTGGGTGTCATCTGAAATAAATCAATAGAAGGAATGGATTTTTTTTAAATTTTCTACAGGATTGGAAATGGGCCGGAAGGGGGCGAGCTGAGCCATACCCCAATTGAGGCTGGCTCGGAATTCTTTTTGGGGCTTCAGGCCGGGCTTAAGTCTGAATAATTTTTAAAATTCAAATCCAAGCCTAGCCTAAATCCGATTAGACCAGCCCAAATTATCTCTTCGGGCCAAAAAATGTGCTGGCCCACCCCGCCACCCCTGGTGACACCACTATCTTGTATATCATAACACATAATCATAACACTCATACCCGACTTTCTGAATTTGAGCTCAGACCAGGCAAATGATATATCCAAGACCGGCCGAAAAGAAATGGGCATTATATCTGAAACCAAATCTGGCTTGATATTGCTCTAGCCTAGTTTGTAGCCGATCGTAGTTGGCCTGGTCCAAAATAACATAAAGGCCTATCTAGATATTTCATTTCGATACATCAAAGCCGGCAACGGAGTAATACCTAGAGATTTAGCCGGATATGTGCTCCCTGTCATGAATCATTTAGTCTGCCCTATCGGTCAGCAATCTGTAAGATCAAATTAAAGTGTCAACTTTAGTTTCTCAAGGTGTCCTTAGGCCATCACATCCTCCATCTTTTGGTGCTTTCTTTTCTGATGCATCATAGTACTTAGGATCAATTGTTAACATTTTGACTAGCAATGGATCACCACTCCTAGTAAATATGTACCCCTACCTCAATTATATCCATGACATGAACCATATCAACATCGAATATGCCTTCTTTACTTCCCAGGAGCTGTCATATCAGATGGCTAATTTAGCTATTAGAACCTATTTAACACAATAATTGATGCAATCTACTCAGCATTGAGAAGGTGGGAGGTTCTAATGTGAAAGTTGTAGTGTCAGAGAGTGGTTGGCATCTGGATGGTCGTACCGCAGCATCAGTAGATAATGCAAGGACATATAAACAGAATTTGATTAATTATAGTGGTCAAGGGACACCTAAGACATCTGGAAGGGCTATAAAGACTTACATATTTGCCATGTTCAATTAGGACCAAAAGCTAGTAGGGATAGAGCAGAACTAGGATCTATTCTACCCAAATAAGCAACCTGTCAATCTAATCAATTTCAGTTAAAAGATAATAGATATGATACATTCGGAATGTTCTATCCACCGTGGCACTGGCAACTCAATAGCCATCCTAAATGTGTCCCTATTAAGGAGTGTTGAAGTAGTCACCAAGTGGCCATCATGTAGACTTCCACGATCATGCTAAAGGAGTTCGGCAGTCTTCCGCTCGCTACATGACAAATAACCGGCCTCCCTCCGCTCCACTCCACTCAATGGGATCCAAAATCTCAACAAACTCGAAGATGTGCAAGCTGTTATCCCCTGACAACTTGAGCATGCCTCGATCGGGGGGAGGGGGGATGGTGCGTGCCCTCCCGAATGACAAGCACCCACCTTCATCTATAAAATTCAAACTCCTTAGGATCCTCCAAATAAGTGGAGACTTACTTCGAATGCCCTCTCCCAGAGATCGATTCCACATGAACTAGATCCATCTCTCCCATAGAACTCAGAGCAACTCTAACTCCATTAGAACATCTCCATACTCCATGTGATATCCACCAGATCTCCTCACTCCATTTCTCCATCTCAACTCTATCCCACCTCATACTCAATCCTATGTCATGCTTGTTTCTCCTTGAAAGCTCGAACCTCTTCTATTTGTATTGGCAGGAGACTGACTTAGGTATTGGAGGGTCCACCATCGGAGAGCCCCTCCTAGCGTGAGAACTTTTCTATCTTTGGTGGTTTTTTAGGACCTACCTCATGAGATCGATCGAGGAATAAGTGCAGGCATGCACCTCCTGAAGGTTTTATGTAGCCATCCAAAGACTGTTGCATTCCCTTTTGCCGACTCCAACTCCACAGTCTAAGCCAAATCCACTCTCTGACGCCAATAGATTGGTGCTGGAAGAAAAGCACTAACTCATGTTCAAGGTTTCGAGGTTCTCTCTTTTCAACAGTCGAGTATAAGGAGCAGGAAAATCATGATGATATCTTCCACCGCACTTTCGGAGGTACCCATGGAGCCTGCTGACTCTGATCAATGTCATCGGGATCTCAGCATCTTAAAGGCATCGACTATCCCAACCGTCACCACCAAGCAGTTGCAGCAGCTCCTGTTGTAGGTCCAGACACTTACTATAATGGTACAAGATCTACAACAATCGAATCAGCAACCTATCCTCACGTTGAGTGACCACTCAGTGCCAATGCACCCAAAGCTCCCTCCCCCTTCAAGGAGCCTGCGGCGAAGCAACCAGTCTTGACCCATTAGCCTAGAAGGAGTTTCCTAATTTATCTGATCTATCCTTCGAAGTCCCAAGCAATTTTAACTCCATCATCAACCTCGTCCCTCAAATGGCAAGCGAGGTAAGAAGCGTGAGCCCGCTCCTCCATCTTCTCTTTTTCACCTCTTTTTTCCTAATATGACTTATCCACAAGCAGATCCATACATCGCCGACCCAAGAGGAGGATTGGCCAGCATAACAAGTTGGATCAGAAGATCCAAGAGGTGGACCACTACTTTGCATCCTCTGTCAACACTAGCTGGCTCTGAGAGGAGAGCCCCTATTCACGACTCACCCTCCCTTTACGGAGTAGATCATCGGAGAGCCAATTCTCCATCACTTCAAGGTGCCATTCATGAGGGTATACGATGGCATGACAAAACCCTTTGACCATCTGGAGAGCTTCAAAGCCCTTATGATGCTGCAGGAGGGCTCGAATGCACTGCTTTGCAAGACTTTTCTTGCCACTCTTCAAGGCACTGCTCGAGCCTGGTGCACTATGCTCCAACCAGACTCCATCCTCTCCTTTGAGGAGTTTGGCCATTAATTCACTGCTCAATTTCAGAGCAGTCAAAAGCCAAGAAAGGGCATCGATGTCCTCTTCTCCATCAAGCAGGAAGACAGCAAATCCCTTTGAAGCTATATAAGTTGCTTTAAAGCGGCCATATTGGAGGTTCATGATCTGTATCACTCAATCATAATGTCAGCCTGCAAATCATGATTGAAGGCGAACAACATTTACTACTCCTTCTTGAAGAAGTTCCCTTGTGACATCTCTGAATTCCTCACCCGAGCTGTCACACCCCAAAATTCGGGACATAATACTGTCATGCTACTGAGGGATGGGGTCTACGATAACACAAAACCAATCCATCATAATCTTCTAAAATCCATCAAATAAAAAGATTCAATTCCTTTATTCATCAGATAATTAAATCAATATTGGTTCAGAGCATCTAAATCCAAAAGCAAATACAAATTCATATATCAAAATTCATAATTATTTACTATAAGTTCATGATCATCATATAACTAAACTTCATCTACAAAATTTCTAAGCTTGCATCACAGATCTCCAAAGCCTGAATTTCTTTCACCGGTCCTAGCCCTATTTCTCTGTATAAGAAAAGAAAAAATAAAAAGAATATGAGCTACACTAGCCCAGTAAGTAGAACTTACGCTTCCTTATCGGATCCAGCATAAGTTTTTCATGATAATGTAATATTTTAAAAATAACAGATAATATAAAATAAAGTATTTCATAGAGCATATAATAAAATAAGTCATAAACCAATCATGCATGCATAAAATCATGTATATTTCACAATCACGAATCATAAATCATTCTTATCATGTATTCATGTCAAGTTTCGAAACATTGCTTCCAGATATTCGTGCTAAGGTCACTATTATACCCATGACAGGGCTATATTTCTTAATCGACAGAGTTCTTATTTCATGCGCTAACTTTATACCCGCTGGCAGGGCCATGTTTCATGTGGATGCTAGCTCCGGATGTCAACTTTCCCAAAGGGATTCGTTCATAGCTATCTGAGAGCCTTTGAAATCCTTATATTTTTTTCTTAAAACACACATATACATAGATGAAAAAAATAATAAAATTCATGCTTCATAATCATGCTATTTTCATAAAACACATTAATGAAATCAATGCTCATAATAAAATATACTTTTTCATATCACGTATGCTGATCTTTACTTTATGAAAAATATGATTTTATCAACAGTAATTTTTTACATAAAAATATGATTATTTAAAAATAAATAAGGAACATAAGATTCACTTACCTCATTCATCTTAGATCTTCAGACTTCGTTAGAAGAATTAGCTAATCCTATTTAAAATATCAAATCATCATCAATTTTTATTCCATGAATATAATAAGATTAAATCATAAAAAAAGAAAACTATTGATCGGATGTGTCGGACCATCCAGATACTAGGGCAATTCAAGGTCTCTGATCTGAGGGTCAGATTTAAGTGACTTGATCAAAAAATTGTGAAGCATAGATTAGATCAAGATCAATCAATAGAGTTCATTAATAATGAATTTGGAAGATACTTGATATGGTCAAATGAGGTTGACATATAGCACGAATATTAAAGTGACTTCGGGTCATCTTATTGGAATCAATATGAGCCCCTAAAAGATGAAGGCATGACTCGGTATAAGATTCATAAACCTTTTTAGAGAGAGAAAGTCGGTCATGAGAGAGAAAGTAGAGAGAGAAAGTGGAGAGAGAATCTTTGTATCCTTCAAAAGTGACAATCATGATTAAGATCATCAGAGGTCATATCAGAGTGACTTAATATAGATTAATCATGATCGATGTTATCAGTTTCGAATAAAGATTGGATCGGGATCCAATCTACTACATGAATTTTGGAGCAATCTCAGATCATCATATTTTTATCTCAAGTTTATCTTCGGATCTGTGATGTAATCAGAGAGAGAGAATGACTCTAGAGAGATAAATCCATAAAAAGAGATAAAAAGTCTAGAGAGAGAATTTAGAGAGAGAAATTGGAGAGAGAAGATAAAGAGAGGAGAGAGGAAAGAGACAGAAAATTCTCTCTTTTTTTATTTCTTTTTTTTTTCTTCTTCTTCTTCTTCTTCTCTTTTTCTTTTTCTCTTTTTTTTCTTTTTCTTTTTCTTTTCTTCTTTTTCTTTTCTTTTCTTTCTTCCTTCTTCTTTTCTTCTTTCTCTTCTAAGCCGAACAGGGGACGGACCGAGTGGGGCTCGATGGCTCAGTTTCGACGAGGGGCGGTGGCATGGTCGGATGTCCGACAATGGCAATCGACGGCGGTGGGGCAAGAAATGACCGGCGGCAAAGTTCGACCAGCGAGTTTTTTTTTAATTTCGAAAAATATGGGACCCGCCCCTTTTCTCTTTTGTTTTTCGATCATTGGCCGGTCGCCGGTGATCAAAACTTCTGGAAAAGAGGGATAAAAGTATGAGGGTCCTATCCTAGGGGTGAGACGCCGCAACCAACAGTGCCGGTGGCCGAAAAAGAGAGGAAGGTGGTCCGGCTGAATAGGGGTTCACTCTTTTTACAAATTTTTCGATGATTCTGATGGCCAGTGAGGGTCTAAAGCCATGGAGAGAAAAGAAAGAGGGAGAGGAAGAAAAGTCGGAGCCTTACCTGAGCTCCGGTGGTATCCCCGACCTTCGATTTTTGACGAACACAATAAAGGGGAGACCGCGGCTTCCACGGAGAAAAAAGGAGGAATCGAGCTCGACGATCGTCGATGGAAGCTCTTGAGAGAGGGGGAGGCATGTTTATAGAAAGTCCTAGAGTTCCAATGGTCCTAGGACTCTTTTCCATTCGGGATTCATCGGAGAAGAAAACTCCCATCGGGAGTCTTCTTCCCGTTCCCTTTTTTTTTGTTGGGCTTCTGAGATTTTGGGTCTGGTCTAAGGCCCAAATGGGTCGGCTATTACATGAGCTGATACATACATTGTCAGAGAAGAGGAGATGATAGAAAAGTGAAGGAAGAAGTCAAATCAGAAGAGGGCTAGGGAGGATCACATGACCTCCTAGCTAAAAAAGCAGAAGCCCGATGGGAAGCCACCCTGTCGCTCTCGGACCCCTCTGTGATTCGAGGACTTCACCCCTCTGAATACATCTTGGAGGAAAATTCTGATGGAAATAAAGGATCAGGACATCCTTCGAAGGCCTGAAAAGATGAGCCAGTGAACCCAATCTCAACATGATTGGTCGAAGTATTATCACTTTTACAAAGATCACAATCATGATATAGAGAACCGCTACCAGCTCAAGAGGGAGATAAAAGTCTTCATTCCTTGAGGCTACCTGTGGAACTTTGTTAACCATCCAAAGAATGCGAAGCCTCTGAGTCACGAGCCTAAGTCCGTGCCCAAGCCTCCAGTCGATAGAAAATCCATCATTGGAGTCATCCACACCATCACTGGAGGACGTACAACTGAAGATGAGACCTCATCTATGAGAAAGGTCTATGTCTGTGTGGCCCAAGCTAGGGTTTTTGAACCCAAGCAGCAGAGATCAGACGATGTCATCTCCTTTTCGGATATCGATATCTGAAGGCGTCCAGACCCCTCATGACGATGCTGTAGTTGTTTCTATAATCATTGTAAATTATGATGTAAAAAATTCTAATGGATAATGAAAGCTCTGCGGGTATCTTATTTTATAATACTTTTTGCAAGATGAATCTACCTATAAATCGGCTCCAAAAGATCAACTCTCGCTTAGTTGATTTTTTGAAAGATTCCATATCCATCGAAGGTGATGTGGCCTTGCCTGTGACTACGGGGCACGCCCCAAGGCAAGCCACAGTCATAATTGACTTCCTAGTGGTAAATGTTACCTCAGCCTACAATGCAGGCTTCAAAAGGCCCGACCTGGATGCCCTCCGAGCCATCATTTTGACCTATCACTTACTGGTCAAATTCCCAGGGTGTGGGCAAACTTCAGGGCGGTCAGGCCCTGGCCAAGCATTGCTATGTTGCCTCCCTCCAAGGAAAGAGGCCGAAAGAAGCCTTGCCAATTAAAGGATTTGACACCAGTGATGGAGGAAGGCCGCAACACGGAGAGCTGGCTGAATAGCTTATTTCAGTCCCCCTACATGAGTCTAACCTGAGCAGAGTCGTTCAAACTAGATCATATCAAGATGAAGCCTCCCATGCTAAGCTCCTAGACTTCCTACAAGCCAATACCAACATCTTCACATGGACAGCCGAAGACATGCTTGGAGTTGACCCGGAGGTCATGCTACACTGTCTGCATGTCGACCCATCGCACTGACCTATATGGTAGAAGAAGCAAAATTTCACCCCCGAGCGCTAACAAGCCATCATAGGAGGTGGACAAGCTCCTAGCTGCTGGTTTCATCCATGAGATGAATTATCTCGAGTAGCTAGTGAACGTGGTATGTATAGACTTCACTGATTTAAATAAAACCTGCCTAAAAGATAATTTTTTTCAGTATAGACCAGCTCATCGATGCCACTGTGGGGTACCACATGCTCAGCTTTATGGATGCCTTCTCTGGATATAATCAAATCCGGATGGTCCTCAAGGATGAGGAGAAGACATCCTTCATCATGGACCAAGGGCTATACTGCTATAAAGTTATGCCCTTCAGTTTGAAGAATGCTGGAACCACCCAATGCCTCGTCAATAAGTTCTTCAAAGATCAGATCGACCGTAACGTGGAGGTCTATATGGACAACATACTGGTGAAAAGCTATTGGGTGGAGTAGCACATCTTCGACATCAAGAAAACCTTCCAAACGTTAAGGAGGTATCGTATGAGGCTCAACCCAAGTAAGTGTGCCTTTGGGATACCCTTGGATAAGTTTCTCGATTTCATAGTTACCCACTGTGAAATCGAAGTGAATCTAGAGAAGATCTAAGCCATCATAGAGATGTCACCACACCGAAGACCTAGAAGGAAGTGTAGCATCTCACGAGATGAGTAGCTGTACTGAATAGATTCATGGTCAAATTGGCAAAGAAGTACCTTCCATTCTTTAAGGTCCTGAAGCAGATCAAAAACTTTTATTGGATGGTGGAGTGCCATATCACCTTCGATCAACTTCGAGAGTACCTTGCTTCTACCCCACTCCTGATCCGACCTTCCATCGAAGAGATGCTGTATCTATATCTTGTTGTCTCCCTACGACATGAGCTCGGTTCTTGTCTGGGATGAGGAGGGAGTATAGAAGCCTATCTACTACATGAGTAGGGTACTGAGGGATGCAGAGATCAGGTACCCCAAGGTGGAAAAGATAGTCTACGTCTTGATAATCTTGGTGCAGAGGCTCCGACCCTACTTTTAGGTATACTCCATCACTGTGTTGATTGATCAACCCTCAAGACAAGTCTTGCAAAAGCTCGATATTTCAAGGATATTAATCAAGTGGGCCATAGAGCTTGGAGAATTTGACATCCACTATCGACGCCGACCTTCCATCAAGGCCCAAATTTTGGTTGATTTTCTTGTAGAGTTTACATTTTTTGAATAAATCGAGTCCCCTTTAGAACCTCCCACCTCAGTGCTTGCAATCTCGTGGATGTTGCACGTCGACAGATCATCCAACATTGAAGGCATCGGGGTTGGGTTGTCTCGTCGGTCCTGACGGTGTCATAGCAGAGCAAGCTCTATGTTTCAACTTCAAAATCTCGAACAATAAAGTGGAGTATGAGGCTATCCTAGCCGGATTGAGATCCACTCGGGAGCTCGTAGTCCCACACCTCCAAGCCTTCAATGACTCCCAATTGGTGGTCGGCCAAGTTCATAGAGAGTTTGAAGCTATGGCACCATCCATGAAAAAATATCTATGGAAGGTATGAGAAATCATCCCTTCTTTTGACAAGTTCGAGATTTTGCAAATATCTGGGATGAAAAGCATCCGGATAGATTTACTATCAAAGTTGGCAACCTCGGAATATATCGACATTAAAAAGCCAGCCTATTTAGAGACCCTCGGAAAGCCCAATTGGATGGATCCACTAGTCAAGTACCTGCAAGAGGAGTTACTTCCAGTAAGATTGAGCTAAAGCTTGGAGGATCCAAGTTAAGTCCATGTGGTACCTAATGTCTGAAGGAAACCTCTATAGGTGATCCTACTCCATGCCTCTCATTCATACGATTATCTTGCCTTCATTATGTTCTTTCTTGTTTTGAAGAAATAGTTGTCATTATATTATGCTTAGTGTTACACAACAGAAACAATTTCTGCTATTTGGCATTTCCATTATTTGTTTGAATCGAATAATGTTTTAGTTTTATAATTCATTTGTTATTTTTTAATCTATCAAATCATTTTCTTGTTATTATCTTTTGCAATAGCTGGTATAACAACCTCTATGTATATATGGTATATAAGCCCCACACTTGGCTGCATGGACCCAAAAAGAAAAAACAATTATTTCTGTCATAAATGATAAAAAGCAAATGTAGAGCCTTCTGTTGTTTGCGGATGTTTGTTCTATCAGCGACAATCTACTGTCACATATACGGTGAATACTTTTTCTCCAGAAAGCTACTTACACGCTTGAATGTTGAGTATTTCCACACATGTAGCGTCTCGTATGTGCTGTATCCATATGAGTGGTGTTACTGGGTAATTGCATCAAGTTTTTTGATATGACGCTAGGATTTTTTTTTTCTGATGCTAAACCAAACTAATGAGTCCCAAAAGGACAAATTAAAGTAAAAAGAGCAAAATAACAATGAGAACCACTAGGTCCTATGCAACTCGCTTTTTAAGGTTGAAATCAGCTTCCGACTTTGACTTTGACTTTGACTTTGACTTCCGCTAAATGGAGGTGGAGATATCTCCTAAATGACCTGGGTATTTGGAGGAAACAAGTGCATTTTGCCGATCGCAAAAAAAGTCAAGCTTTGGATGAATTAAAAGCCTCCTAAAAGATTCTCCAATCTTTGGAAAGATGCTGTTAAAACATAGCCGGCTTTTGGAATAATGCAAGTTTTAAAATTAGAAATGGTCATAACACCCTTTTTTGGAGAGATTCTTCCCCGGCTACACAGGACTAGCAGAAGAAAACCAACTGTGGAAACTCTCGAGGAATTTGTTCAACTTCAACCCCTCCTTGTTCACATTGTTCTTTACCATGTTGCCGACCAGGTGACTTGGAATCACGATATTAATAAAGGTCCCATCTCATCTTCTTCCTTCTACCACTTTATCAATTCCAGATGGGGTCAAATGTAAGTTTGCAGGATCGCTGTGGAAATTATCTGCACTGCTCAAGGTCTGATGCTTCTTGTGGCTATGCTGGAAAAAGAAAAAAAACAATGGAGATCTTCCAAGGAAAAAGATTGGAAAACAATTTGGAGGATGTGTCCTATGTGGTCATGGATAGGAATCAGTTGATCATATCTTATCTACCTGTCATTTTTTTCTCTACAATTTGGAACGGAATCTGCTTGGCCCTTGGTGTCTTGCATCCTTAGAGCACCTTTGAAGACCTTTGCTTAACTTGGACAGAGATCCTTTTCCAAACCTGTTCAGCCCATTGTTCTCTTGCTTCTTGCTGCAAAGGCATGGACACCTTTAACTTTGGTATATGTAAGTTTTGAGCTAAACACCTTTAACTTTGGAAGATCTAGATATTTCTCAAATTTCAAGAATGAAATTTTTTTGTAGGAGAGGAAAATGTGATATCCAGCCATCTAGCTAGTTTTAAATTGAAGTCGGCAAACCCATTGCTGACTTTAATTCATAAATTAAAAGAAAAAAAAGGGGGATTGGAATAGGGGATCCCAATCCCCATTGCCTAGTGATAAGGCCATCCAATGGTGGCTGTGTGAGGTCGTCGGGCCAATACAAACCATCGGAGTTCATTAGAGGCTGGTGCAATCGATGAATGGCTGGCATTAGGCTGGCCTTATCCCCCTCTGCATCCTTTCCTATTTAAATCCTTCTCCCTTGCAATTGGCTTCACTGAGCACTCCCCCTCCTCTTCCCTCCCTTCTTCCTCCTCTCTGATAGCCGATGAGCTGCCTTAGCCCAAGTTCAGCCACCCAAAACAACACTTTTCCTCTCTCTTGCCCTGTCTTGACTTGATCGTCAAAGCTCACTACCATCGACTGAGACTTATCGCCCCTGACAATCATCGGTGAGGTCCCTTCTTTCTTCATTCTTGCTGGATCCAAGCACTATTTTTCAAATTGTTCTAAAGCTATTTTGATCCCTGATTTCTGCTTCTTTTGGCCTTCTTTTGGGTCGCCACTACCACCGGACCCCGACGATGACCATCACGCCACCACCATCCCAGCCGGCCATCAATCTCCTTTTCCTCTCCTTCTTCTCTTCCCTCTCTTTCGCTTCCTTCTCTTCTTTCTTCTTCATTTTCTCATTTTCTATATTTAATTTTTTAATTAATTTTTTATTTCTTTCTTCTCTTCTCTATTCTGTGATCATTGATGGATCAAACCCTAACTCAAATCCAACCCAGATCAATTCTTTCTCTTTCTACCTCATGTCTATTGATCTATCCAAATCAAGCGTAATTTTTCTTAATTAGTTAATTTTTCTTTGATTTGTGAATTAAATCTGATTTAGAAATTTTAAATGGATTAGATAGAATCGAGGATCCAGATCTCGAGGAAGCATGATCGTGACCAAATTTATCTGCATTTAGGTAACCATGAACTTTATTTTGATAAATATTAGATCCTAAGGTTGGTCGAGATTCTTAGATGTTAGATAGGATTCAATGGTGTAAACTAAAATATTTTCTACTTAAAAGCCCAATAGGATATTTAATTATTTTAGATTTTGATTGATATTCCTGATTGGTGAAGTTTCACAAAAATCTAGGGTAGGAATGGTAAATTAAATCTATTCGTAATGTGTTTTATCATATATGAGCTTTGATTCTACACTCATTTCTTGCTATAATATTATGTTTAAATCACTTATCTTATGTGCTCTATATGAAAATGATTAGTGAAATATTTGATTGAATATGCATATTTTAGTAAAAAATGAATTGTATTTCTTTGCATCAAAATGTGTTGTGTGTTAGTCCACTTCTCTCTAGTCTAACTATGATCATTCAGAATCAAGACCTAATCACCTTTCGGACCTCCAGTGGGACGATCACTGGCACATACTGACGAACCGTGTATTATAATCAGGGACTAGCTTTTCTTTTGGGCCTAACCAGAAGGGGTTTATTACTAGCATGTATTGATGAGAGCATATTTCTTCATGTAATATCAGAGCTAGTTTTTCTTTCAGACCTCTAGTGGGGCGATCACTGGTGCATGACTGATGGATGGTATGCTGTAGTTAAGATCTAGTCTCTTTCAGAGCTAGCCACGAGCCGAATGTGGCCATATTAAGGGACTAAGAGAGTGAGAGTGAAAGGCCGACCTTTGGGTGATTGAGAAGTTTATTTCAAGTAAAATGCATATTTCGAATCTATGTTGATGGTTATGGCATACTTTTATACTCATGAAACTATATTTTTTTTAGATAATTAAAGATACTAGTAATTTACTAAGCTCATTTTTTATTTTCTATTTTTTGTTTTAGATTTAGAAGATCCTATGAGGCTTGGGACCAATTAGTTAGAAGCATAGGAATTTAGGTGTTATTTGCTTAACTATCTTTGAATAAAAATTATTTTAGATCTTTGTTGGATCTTTGTTCTATTTCTTATTAATCTTGGAGAATTTATCTTTCTATTGAATAAAAATTAGTGAATTTGTTTTTACCACTATCTGAGTTAGATTGATGTATTGAATAAAAGGTAGGCCTTTTATATTTTTTAGGATCTTGCCTTAAGGAGTATGTTGCCATCACGTGCCCGATCCGGATGCTGAATTTGAGGTGTAACATCAGTGATTGATTCTCACTTTGCAATCAGAAGCTCCTTCCATAGTTAACTTATATATAGAGATCTAAAAACCTTCCATTTAAGTTAGTCATAAGAAACAACTTGCAATTAGAAGACACTTAATAAAACATGAAATGATGTCCTTAAAAAGAAAAATAAAGGTTTTCTACATCACATTAACACCTGGCTCCAGTAAGGGGAAATCCAGGGGCACCATACATAGAACCTCCCATAGTACATTGGTTCGATTTGATTGACCTTGTCATGTGCAAGCTTAAAGCCATTTATATCGAGGAACTAAAATTTACACCAAGGACCAAAAGAATAAGGGATGAACAAAAGGTTGGGCATATTTAGAACTTGAAATTGGCCCCAGAATTGATCCAAGCTTGGCTTATATAAGTCTTGGATTAATCAAAAAGCTGAATTCTTTTGACTTAGCTACACAAAGTTTACAATGATGCAGGTGGCCTTCTTCGACCAAAACCTACCATATTGAGTGTTCTATCTTCAGTAAAAAGTATTGTAGGTTAGAAACATGTTGTGGCCTTTCTCTAATTGGGGTACTCGGCCTAGAGCCGACTAGGTGCTGTGCCTGGATGCGGGCCGGCGGGATGCCGGGAGATGGTATGCCATTGTCGGAGAAGGTGCACACAGTCAAGGCCGAAGGCGAGAGCAAGAGACTGATCGGAGAAGGGCGGTGTTTGTCTCCACTCGGTGCTGGAAGAGAGAGACCTGCAAAGAAAATCCTATCGGAGGTGGCTCCGATGAGAATCCTGCGATGCTCAAGTCAGCGAGAGGACTCAATATAATGGAAAAAGCAGTAGAATTTTAGCACTGTGTTGGCCAACATAGCTGGAGGGGTCTCTGCTTACCTCTATTTATAGAGGGAGCAAAGTGGATGATGAGAAGACAGATGATCATGTCAATCATGTCCTGTCAGCCGTATGGCACCGCATGGGTGTCTGACTCTGACAGCGGGGATGCCTTCTGTTTGGTGCAGGTGGTTGTGGCGGTGGGCCTTATCATGCATGTAGCATAATTAATGGCCTCCTAACATCCTATCATGGTGTGCAGCTAGCCGGTCAGGGTATGGCGTCTAAGCAATATGACCTAATATAGTCTATCAGGATGGCGTAACAGCCACACCTGTCATTCGACCATTCGACTAATGCCTGTGTTAGGAAGTCAGTTGAAGGAGCTCATTGAGTGGTGCAACCCAGTCATCAGTTTGGATACTTGATAAGGCATCCAAGTCGACCTTTTGATGACTTCTGATGAGGTCGGCCTCGGCCTCCTAATGAAGTCGACCTTCGAATGACTTCTGATAAGGTCGACCTCAGCCCCCTAATGAAGTTGGCCTAGATCTTCGGATGACTTCGTGAAGTTGGCCTCCTTGTGATGAGGTCGGCTTCCGAATGACTTCATGAGGTTGGCCTCCGGATGACTTCGTGAGGTCGGCCTCTGAATGACTTCACGAGGTCGGCTAAGTGATGAGGATGATGAAGTCGGCCTCCTGATGACTTCTGATGAGGTAGACCTCGGCCTCTTGATGAAATCGGCCTCCTCGTGAGGTCGGTCTCCGGATGACTTTATGAGGTCGGCTAAGCGACAAGGATGATGAAGTCGACCTCGACCTCTCGATGAAGTTGGCCTCGGAATGACTTCTGATGAGATCAGCATCAGCCTTCTAATGAAATCGACCTCAGTTTTTAAATGACTTCGTGAGGTCAGCCTCCGATGACTTCATGAGGTCAGCCTCTGAATGACTTCCTGAGGTTGGCCTCCTTGTGATGATGTCAATCTCCTCATGAGGTCGGCTTTCGGATGATGTCGTGAGGTCAGCTAAGCGATGAGGATCTATCCCAACACTTGCTCTCTAACTCTCGAGCCAGATTGCATAGCTTTAATCGGGTGAAGGAAGTTCATCGTTGCATTGATCTGAGTTACTTTTCTCGACTTGTCCTCCTTTCTGACTTATTTGTTTGCATGCTTTCCTTCTCTGCTTGCTTACTTATCTTTCTACAAAAATGACTAAGTAGTGAAGTCAGCAAGACTAAGTAAAGTAGTTGGTTAGGAAATTGCAAATCGAGTAGAGGATAACCGAACGTATAGACTTAAAAAAAAAAAAATTTAAGTCATGTAGTTGATTTTTGTAGACGAACTTGATCAGATTGAAGTCGTAGTCATAGATTGTTCATCATGGGTTGTTCCGTTGAACCAAAATATAGTTGTCATTTTGGAGGAGCTTTTCGAATCATTGATTCATCGTTTGGAGGGGGACCTTGATGACCACCAGAGGTCGGGGTTAGGTTAATCTCAGCCTCATGAGGTCAGATCCGGCTCCTTCCTGAGGTGGAGGTATTGTCCGCTTTGATGCTGCATGAGGTTTAGCCATGCATAAATACAAACAGCATTGCCAATGTGGGGCCGCACAGCTTTGCCCTTTGGGAAAAGGTGCCTCACTAAAGAGGAATTGCCCTTTCTAGCCGCATGCATAGGGGATTACGCGTAGAGCGAATAGCATGTCATCACTATGGGGGCCTTAGGGTTTTGTCATGGTGGCTTAGGAAACGAGCAGGACGAACCATGTGCTGTCTTGTTCCAATACGAGAAATTATCCACTTTGACAGCATGGGCTTGGCTGCATGTGGGGCCGTAGCCACCAACGTAGGTGCAGACCGCATATGTCTCATGGCTTTGTTTCACCTAAGCCTCATGTGTAACCTGGCACTACGGCCCTTAAGCCTTAGCAGGCGCTCTTATGGTCGACGGATCCATCCATGTTCAATCTGGTGCTACGACTCCTTTGGGGGTGCACTCATGGTTGACGGACCGACCCCGACTTCATCAATCGGATGTCAGTCGACTAATGCTTTGTCAGATACTAGCTGACGAGGAAATAATTATCTTATAGATTTTTTGAATCATCTACCTCCCAGAGTCTTGGTGCTTAGCCATTTTGTAGAGGTCTCCAGGTGAGGCAGACTTTCTTGGATTTCCTCCTCAGATTTGCCAGTCTTGTTAGAGTTTTTTCTTGAATTTTTTTTTGACTTCGGAGGAAGTCGGCCTTCGGATGACCTGATGAGGTTGACCTTCGGATGAAGTCGGCCTTCGGATGACCTGATGAGGTCGGCCTCCGGATGAAGTTGGCCTTCGGATGACCTGATGAGGTTTGCCTCCAAATGAAGTCCACGTTAGCCACCTCGTGAGGTCGGCCTTCTCATGGAGCTCATCGAGGAGAAAGAGATTGGCAATCACCGAAGCTGGTATGTGGAGCACACTGGGAGTCAGGATGTAGTGACCATCGAGTGGGTCGAGAACTTGTCCGATGGAAGCATTGAGTCAAATGGCAGATCGAAAATTAGATTTGACGATCATGCCAGGAAGGCACATTATACGGTGCAATCTCCTTTGGTTGGTGCTACTGCTGCCGAAGACCATAAACACCTCTGTCAGATTTTTCACCTACTGCATGAGAGCAGTGAACTGCTGGTGGTCTGCTGTTATTGATGGTTATGAAGTCCTCGGCTCTCCGTGAGTCACCAGAGGTGCACCATGCCATGATGAGCATTGAGTAGAGCTTGTGGAGGTATTTCATGCTCTCATCTTGGCCATGAGGTTCTTGAGAGAGAAAATTTTTTTTCTGCTCGATTGCCCCCCTACCTGGCACATCAAACTATTACGACCTTTCTTCGGTTAGGGTAGTCAGCTTGGAGCCAACTAAGTGCTGTGCCTAGATGCGGACTGGCAGGATGCCAGAAGATGGTATGCCATCGCCGAAGAAGGTGCACACAGTCAAGGCTGAAGGCGAGAGCGAGGGGTTGATCAGAGAAGGGCAATGCTAATCTCTACTCAACATCAGAAGAGAGAGACCTTCAAAGGAAGTCCCACCAGAGATGGCTCCAGTGAGGAACCTCCGATGCTCAAGTCAGTAAGGTGACTCAATATAGTGATGCCGTGTGGGCGTCTGGCTCTAACAGTGGGCATGCTTTCTGTTCGACGCATAGGTGGCTATGGCGGTGGGCCTTATCACACATGTAGCATAATTAATGGCCTCGTAATATCCCATCATGGTGCACAGTCAGTCGATCAGAATATGATGTTTGAGCAACGTGACCTGATATAGCCTGTCAAGATGGCGTGACGGCCACATCTGTCATTCAATCGTTCGGCTGACGTCCGTGTCAGGAAGTCGATTGAAGAAGCCGATTGAGTGGTGTGACCCTGTCATCAGTTTGGGTACTTGATAAGGCACCGAGAAAGAAGTCGGCCTTCTGATGACTTCTGATGAAGTCGGCCTTGGTCTCCTAATGAAGTTGACCTTCAGATGACTTCTGATGAGGTCGACCTCGGCCTCTTAATGAAGTTGGCCTCGGCCTTCAGATGACGTCATGAAGTTCGCCTCCTTGTGATGATGTCGACTTCCTCATGAAGTCAATCTTCAGATGACTTCATGAGATCAGCCTCCAGATGACTTCGTGAGGTTGGCTAAGCGATGAGAATGATGAAGTCGGCCTTGGCCTCTCGATGAAGTCGGCTTCCGGATGACTTCTGATGAGGTCGGCCTCAGCCTCCTGATGAAGTCGATCTCCTCATGAGGTCAGCCTCCGGATAACTTCGTGAGGTTGGCCTTCAGATGACTTCGTGAGGTCAGCTAAGCGACGAGGATGATGAAGTCAGCCTCGGCCTCCCAATGAAGTCGGCCTCAACCTCCTGATGAAGTCGGTCTCGGCCTCCAGATGACTTTGTGAGATTGGCCTTCTTGGGATGATGTCGGCCTCCTCGTGAGGTCCGCCTCTAGATGACTTCGTGAGGTCGGCTAAGCGATGAGGATCTACCCCAACAAAACTAATATTCCTTATTACTAGTGTTATCACCTGACCAGCTAGGTTGTCATCCCTTGTTGCTACTATCAAGAGAGTCATGCATTGCACCAACATCGTTCAGTTTTTACTTCAGTAGATGGAGAATCTCTATTTTGAAGATCCTACATATTGCCGCTAAATCCTTCAGAGGTTGGAAGAAGTCGGTTCAATGCCAGAGAGGTTGAGCCAACTACCTCCAACATCTAGAGGATTTAGCAGCAACAAGATGGCATTAGAGGTTGGGAAGATCACACCTTATCTCAGCAGCTGCTGCATTTATAGAAATGTCCACTTGCTGGATAGTGTTCAGTAAGAACCCTCCAATGTTTAAGTTAATTGGAGAATTGAGCACAATTAAAAGAAGGAACTAATGAAAGGATATAGTATTATCTTTTTAGAAAATCCTTTCCTTAAGATGTGGAGTTACAGAATTAGTAGAGGTGCTGGTGGGTAGTTAATATATCCACAATCACATAGTTATGGATGGTTAATTTAAGATAGTTAATATGCCCTTCGTGAATCATAACTGTATCCATGACCTTCCGATGTTTTGTTAGAGGTATTCCTCCTAATTGATTGCATAAGGCATCTTTAAACCATGCAAATAGGGCAAACAGAGAAAGCTAAAATTAAAAAAAAAATTATCTTCTCATTTTCTTGATCGAAAGCTGATAAAAAGATTCTTATATACAGACGAAAAAATAATCTAAAATTCAAAAGAATGATTTAGAATACTAGTTGAGCCGTACAAACTAAGAAAAGACTCCTAATAGAATGCCAGCTAGATAACAAATTTTGGCGCCTTTTTCTTGCTAGCTAAATTAAGTTATATAACACGTCTAAAATTAAAGTAAAAATTATCTTCTCATTTTCTTGATCGAGAGCTGATAAAAAGGTTCTTATATATAGACGAAAAAATAATCTAAAATTCAAAAGAATGATTTAGAATACTAGTTGAGCCGTACAAACTAAGAAAAGACTCCTAATAGAATGCCAGTTGGATAACAAATTTTGGCGCCTTTTTCTTGCTAACTAAATTAAGTTGTATAACACGTCTTCATGCGCTCAAGTTGTTGGTATAATTCCATGAAACCTTTATAGTCGAGGAATACTTGTCAGGAGAACTCTTCTCGGGATTTAACCAAGGTCAGAAAGATCGTTGATACCCCAATACTAGATATTCAATAGCATGCTTGTTTGTACAGGGAATAGATAAGGTAAAATACCTTCCAAAACCATACACCCAATTGGTGATTTTGGCTGAAAACAAAACAATTTTGTTTTTCACAGAAGGGTAAAGGAATGAGTATCCAGTAACATAGTTAAACAATTCGAATTCAAGGCTTTCTTATTCCAGTTCACTTTGTCCACATTATCCACTGCTTTGTGCATTAGATGCAAACCTTAGTTGCAGTCTATGTAGCTGCAATCCCAAACCACACCCATGCAAAACTTTCAAGAAACTTTCAGGAGAGAATTCTGATCCACAACGATAATAAAATGTACCAAAGAAAACAAACTGAAAACTTGTTATTTGCGGCACTCTCACATGAAGTTTCACCTAAAGGCATCACGTCGATCCCAATTCAGCAATGAGCATCCAGAGTCGAAGCTAAGGTATTTAGAGGACTTCTGAATTTTGACAGGAACTGTATGACCTTTCAAGCGTGGTGATCTCTGATTAAACACTGAAGGTCTGCTGGTCTTGCTGAGGCTTGCATCACTGATGATGGAAGGGAAAGGTGAGAGTGTTCTATTCCTATGGGGGGAACACAGATCAAAACAAATGTCAGTCATTCCTATCCTCTGTTTCGGTGTGCTCAATGATCTAAACCTTGCCTTAGCTGATGCTGTTGATGCCATGTAGTTTGGAAATGAAGGGGAGATCGAGAAGGAATCATCGTTTCTCGTAGAAGCTCGTCCCGACCTGCTAAATGATCTCCTGGCTAAGTATCTGAGCTGTGTTTCTTCTGCCTTATCTTTGTTGTCAGAATCTAAACAGATTGGTGAATCTAGAATGCCAAGCTCCTGATGATCGAGTTTTTCATCTGGACTTGGATCAACCTCAGGAATGTCCTTTTCCAATGACTGTGAGCCAACCCATTGCTCTAGCCAGCTCCATCTATGGTTCAGATCTCCAAAGTCTAGTTCTTTAGATGATGGAGTTGTTGGCCTTCTTGCATTTAGCCTCTCCTGATGAAAGAAAAAAGATCAGAAGAATGGTGCCAAACAAGACATGGATGACTACTAATTAAACTGTGAAAAGGACTCATTGAAACACCTCTTCTAGGACTAGTAGTAGAAAAGGAGTGATGGGATCACCAGAAGGCTTACCTGATGGCCTGATGCATATTCTACTGCTCTCTCTCGCTTTAGCGCAGCCTCTCGCCTGCTTTTCTGCATGGCATCAACCTCTTCCTTTGATAAGATGCTTCCTTCCCACCTTCTCTCATTGCTTTCTTGAAGCTGTCCAAGCAATAAGAAATGAATCTGTAAACTCTATAATAGTAACTTGTATTGGTTCGGTCAAAGCTTAACAAGAAGAGACAAATTTAAAGGGGTGATGATGTTTGAAATGGGACACTACTTAACAGCGGAAATTGAAACCAGTAACTTGAGTTCTTCAACAGTAAGCCTTCTTTGGACCTAACTACATGAAGGTGTGATCAGAAAAGTCTTGCTCCTTCAAAGCTGCAACTTCTTCATTGGAAAGTCATTGATTACAGATACCAACAAATGCCAGTATCTCCATGTTGATCAAGTCCACATCGATCTTATTAGCATGATTAGCATACTGTGTCACATAGCATTGATACTTGGCATGAATTGGCACTAAAAAATATACCACTCAGTTAATGGTTGCTTTACCATAATGAATGCTACATTACAATCATTAGATCACAATCTCATTTTTAAGAACACATTATATAATTTGAACCTTATTGGATAAATATCACTATATCATCTTAAATGTTGAGCATCAGGATATATAACATATTCTGGAAAGCAATTAGTTTAAATAACAAAATAAATAAATAAATGAAAGTTTAGCTCCCAAAAATACTGATTCCTAATGACATGTGCTGGAATCATATTGAATCATAAAGTGCTGATAGTTACACTAAAATGCTAAGCAATACTTAATTATACTTTGTAAAAATCTACTCCTTACCAAAGACATGTATAGCATCAAAGCGACGCTTAGCTCCAACCACTGCTCGCTTATCTAAGTCCTACAACCTGGAAACTGGTTAGACAGGAATGTCATAACAAAGGTGGCTCAGTCGATAAGGTATTGAACAGAGAATTGGAGGATTCCTAAGCAATGGCATTCACAAATATTTTCAGTCTTAGCTGGATAGCGGCAACAAAGTTGTCTTTCTGCAATTAAAATATGTTCTTAAAGGGTATAATTCTGAGCGGCCCATAGGTTAGCATCAGGAATTAACCTCTGTAGTCCACATGATTAGAGATACCGACCAGAGCTCCAAAACACCTGGGCAACCGGTCAAGGAATGCCTACAAACTTACTCTGTGACATCTGGACTCCTTTAACCCTGATATACAAATTCACAATCACATTCTCACAAGAATGATGCTTTGATCAACTATCCAACCAAGGAGGAAGAAAGCAAACACAAATAGTAGATCAGGAGAGATTAAGTCATACTCTATTTAAATTTCAACATAGTAGATTGTAGTTGTCAAGTGTATTTCCCTGATTGTCTTGGAGCTGCTAGTGAATTTCAACTGAAAAAGAAGAAGAAGAAGAAGAAGGAGTACAGCCCTTGGCCAAAAACTAGTCACCTTGCCATTTTTTATGGAAATCAATTCTAGCATCTTGTGAAGGCGTGAAATTTAATCACTTCTAGCTTTCTATCTATAATGTTCTATGACATGTTGATCACAATATTTTATGCTTTGAATGAATAAACAGATATTTTTGAATATGAAGCAATAGGGGATGAGGTGCCAAATTCAGTAAGCAATAAGACTCATTAGTAACTTACCATTGTTTTTATATCTTCAGTATCCTTTGGTTTCCTATGGACAAGGTCTTTGCCATCACAAGCCTGATGATCCTCGGTGATCCTCACTCTACTAGCACAGGTCAGTAACTGAATCCTCATAAGAGACTGCAAACCTCTGAGAGTAATGGCTGTCTTACGCCTCACTGCTTGACCACGGACCAGAGCTTGAAGCCTAACCAGGCCCTTCAGTGCTCTTAAAGCTCTCCTTGCCTAAAAGGAATTTGTTACTAAATTACAAGCAAATGTAATGCCTGTCATGAACTCTTGATGATTCAGTAAATAATGAAGCCTTTCTTTAAACAGTAAGCTGAATTCAATTCCCCATCATCATTTAAGATGTTTATGAGGAAAAACAAGCATAATTTGAGAAAATTTGGTATATCATGTGGATACATGCAAGTTCTGCATGAAAAACTTATGAGTTAAGAGTGTATGGAAATATAATGATGGTCTGCAGGGCAAGGAGAAACCATAAAATAGAGCAGCTACGCAAGGAAACCTTCAAAATTTGAAGCTACATAACTGAGGAATTTTATGTTTATGCATGATAAGGGAATGTCGCTCTTATGAAAATATTATACCAAGGTGTAGATAGCTTTTAGATTTCTTGGAAAGGAATAAAGCGATATCTTTTCAAATATCTTGAGTATTGTTAATTTCTCAGTTGTCAATAGTAAAACAAGGATAGTTTGTTAAAACAAAGGATCTTTAGCTTTTCTCATTGCATTCTTGTTATTTTTATTATATATTTTTAGATATTTCTTCAGCTTATCTCACAAAGCATAAGGGAAGATGAGGAGAAAAGCAAATTTTTCTAGACTTTCGATCGTGGGTTTCAACAAGGCTGAGATACAAGTATGTACCACTATCAATGACTCTCCTAGATGTATCTTGTGAGATTAAAACTGAAATTGTCTGATAAATACTGATGCGGAGATAATAAAAGTACAATATTCTCTAGAATAGATAAACCATGGACAAATTTTAATGCAATAAAAATACAATATTCGATGTTTTTGTTGCAGAACGAGGACTGGGAGGAATCTATTCCTATGTTTCATCATTCCTCCAAAAAGGTGGCAGGAGAAAGGATGAAAAAACCAATAGAAAAACTGAAAGTGCAATGAAATAGCCAAAAGTAAGGAAGAGAGGAATAAACTTTCACAAGATTTGGGGGACAAGTCAATTCTAGGGGCGAAGGGTTGGGTGAAATTGAGTAATGCTAACTCAGCATCCTGCCAATCGCAACCAAAAGAGCCCCAAAGACATGCTTGAAAGATGAATTATGTGATTGATATAGGACTGTAGGACTAAAACATAGTTTGCATAATGGTATGATAGAAATTACAGCTCATAAAACAAATGAATATTTATGATATATTCTTCAGCAAAAAACTAAAAAAAAAAAAAGATTTGGTAAAAAAACAGGTTGATATTACAAGATAAAAATGTATCATGGGGTAAAGGGAGCATGGGAAACTTTAAAACCATAAGAAAAAGAGAGAGAATCCTTGTGATATATGCCCCTGGTGCTGCAAAATTACATATAACATATCAAATTATCTGTACACTCTATTAAAATTCCAGACTTTAGTCCTGCATAGCACATTAGTCTAAGAAAACCATAACAAAACCGGCAAGCTTATAAAAATTTCCATTGTATGCATGTATCAGCAGGCATTGAGCAGATTGCACCATAGGTGACATCATTGTCATTGTAATGGAGCAAAATGGCACTCCATAAAACATCTGCTATCTTATGAACACTGATGAAATTTGCTCAACAAATGAGTAGTAACACATGGCTTACGAGATATCCACGGAAGGCGGTCTGAATTTTGATGGCTGCAATTTGTCGACTTCTATGATAAGATGGAGTTCCTGTGAGTCGGACAACCTCGGCAGCTGCCTGAGCAGCAGCAGCAGCAGCCTCAGCAGCTGCTGCAGTTGCAACAGCAACAGCCAATGCATGCTTGCTCTGCTCTTCTTCTACTTCTCTGAGTGATGTTGCCTTCAGTGATGATGAAGCTGGAAGAACAGGTGGGCATCTGGATTTGAGCCTTCCAAAAAGCAATCTTCTTCTCCTCCCCCTCTGAAACAAAGACAAGCATACACTCAATCCAATCAAAGTGTTGTAAAGACACATAATGATGTATAAATTCTTACCCTCTCTGGTTTTGATTTGGTCTCAAAGCTGAGGAGCTTCTTCACACGATCAAACCAACTCTTCCATTTTGCCATTGGATAATCATTGCAAGGTACTGGGAAATTTCGAACATGTATACCACCTTGTTTCCATTACAAGTAACTTATTATAATAAAATTACAAATATATATATCTTGACAAGTTTTGAAAAGTAATTAAGAGTAGCAACAAGAAGATGCCTCATAACATCATGATGACGCATATATTATTAGAACTTCATATGGTACCCAGCAAGGATGATAGAAAACCACATACCTTCTGTGACTTCCATTTGAGCAGGACGTAAGGACATGATATGGAATCCAATAACAAAATGGAAGTTTTGATCTTGCTGAGATAAATCCAAACTTTACAATTTAGGAGCCACATGAGATGCATTCATATGTTCGGTTTGACATTATCAAATCTTGCTGCAGGAAAGAGGTCTCGGACATGATGGTCTTTATCCATAGATTACATGCCTTTCTTTGGATACCGCAATGAGATATTTACAAAGGTATCTCTTGTCCACTTTCCATATGTGATTCAGTACACAATATCCAACATAATTCATGGGCACAAGCAACTAGGAAATCTAGTTTGTTTTGCCATCAAGCCCACAGAGGAGAAATTTGATGCATTGTAGTTTTATTAACCAAAACCCAAAAAATTTCAATACATCTCCTAGAAGAACCATGATGACTAGAAACGTAAACAGTTTGCGAACAATCATATGCCAAGACAGATACCTAATCAAATTTGCATCAAATCCAAATAATAATGAAATCTAAGCCAGCCCACACAATTAACTTCTCACCCAACCAAACTGAAAAGAAAAAAAAAAGGGAAAAAGAAACAGTGATTATAAAACCGACACAACATAAAACAAATGTTTTCACAGTTATCTAGTCGCCTTTAAAAAAAAAAAAAAAAAGGGAATTCATCATGTCCAGGAACAGGTAATCTGAGGAGATCAAACGTCCTTATCATCAAAACTAAAGACAGAGGCGTCTGCATGAACCAAAAACCAATAAAATATCCGCTAAAGTTCTCCTAAATCGAAATTATTTTAAAATATATCCTAATACAAAAATCTACGTGCAATTTGCAAAAAAATGATATGATGATACTGTGAATTGATATCTAAGAAACAAAGGATTATTGCATACCCTTTCATGATGAAGCAGAAATGGTTTAAGGCCCTCAACTTCTCAAGGAACATCTTTGAAGGATCTCAACTCACATAGTGCAGAAAGAACCTGATCTTATAGCAATCCACAGTGCCATTTTAGAGCTCAACTCCAGAACTTGATCATTGAAGGAAGAGAAAAAGCTATTGGCTGACCTCCTCTAACTTTTCTTCCGGTTAGTTCACTTCACAAAGTGGAGAGGGTGGGGAAAGGACTGCCTGGAAAAAGGCCAGAATGCTTGCTTTGAGATGCATGTTGTGGCCATGGTGCAACTATTCAAATGACAGGTATCTCACACAACTTTTTATCCTCAACAACAAACCAAGTTGCTTTCACATAACAGCTGTTCAGAAGGCAGAGGAGGACAATGATTCAACTGGAAAATTACCCATGCACCCCTCTTCATATTTGCTAATGCTAACTGTGAGTTAAGGGGGAGATTCTTGTATGATCTCTTGTTTTATAGAAAGGTTGTCTCCAGTCTATGCGTCGATCTGAGGATGGAGTCTCTTTAAAACATATGCAGAAGGAATTAATTGAAGAGTTTATTGACCTTTTTTGAGGGTACCTATCATTTAGTCAGTAAAGTTTTGTGGTTAATGTTTAGCTAGTAAAGTTACTGGAGGTTGGGTACTAGAATTTTGCAATAAATTTCAATGAGTCTTGCCTACAGTTTTTGATGTCACTGAATTTTAATGGATCTTACCTGTCTTCTTCAGAGAGAGAGAGAGAGAGATCATTGATCTACGACAACGATGAAGAAGGGTTCTTCCTTACATTAGTGAGAAAATTTAGTTCCAAGGGGTTCAATTTGTCAAATTTGAAATTGATTTAAAGCAAAATGATACATGTATGATGAATCATGGATCATTGGAAAGTTAGATCCATTTAATGTTGTGGTTTCAATTTTCCATGAAAAATAAATATTGCCCTGCTTGGTCCGATAGAAATTAGAAACATGAATCACTCTTAGCTCAACAGTAGAGAAGATCAAAAAACCAATTAAGGGCCTAAAAGCCCCATTTCGAGGGTAATTAAGGGGACTAAGGTGACCTAAAAACCTAAGCTAATGTAGACCCAAGAAAATTACAACCAAAATTATCTAAGGGCATTTTTTTCCATCATTTACACTTAATCAAATCAGATAGGATCTGGCTGATGCAATCAATCCCTGCCTTTTTGTACCCTAACTTAAAAAACGAGCTAAATCCACATGCAGTTGTACCTAAAGTGAGGCAAGCAAACCCATATTAGGTGGGCATTGCTATGATTCACAAAGCCCCAGTAATTTTCACCCACACAGGGACTAGTGCTTCAAAGGAAGGTCTTCAAAAAATATACATGGACACAACTTTCTGGCCTGCTGCATCAAAATTTTTTTCAGATTTTTTACAAATTTTATTTTTGATTCAGTCAGATGAATTTTCACTAGATTGGTTTAATAAGTCCAATTTTACCCCCAAAAAAAAAAAAAGACATGTACACAATAACGCTCAACTTCAAATAAAATTGCAAGAATGTGTTTTGGAAGAAAAGAAATGTAGCAACTTGTGTAACTCAGTGGGGCCTCCCCCAAACTGTCTCTGAGGTGTTTACAGCCATGACTCCACATTTAAACTCACTTTATTCCATTCTGCTCTCATGCCCACATTCCCAAATCTCCAACCACTACTCATATTCCCTCCATAATTCCACTGCACCACTTGTCAACATTTATTCCACCATAGAAGAACATCAGAGCCTGTCCCTTTAAGTTCCACTCTTTGTTATTTTCACCTTGGGAAACCCAAGAACACATGCTTAATTTGATGGTCCCAAAGACATGGAGCTCATGTGAAAACATAAAAACTTTCAACCAAGAAACTATGACATGATAATGATATTGGCAAGTAAAATATAGACATATGACATGTTAGCCTAAGTATAACAGACATCGAGTATGATAACAACTCTCTCTGTAAGAATTTTGAGTATGATAACAACTCTTTTAATATTACAAGTTGGTTATATTAACATGACATATAGAGATTAACGATATTCTACTATACAATTAATTTGCATTATTTTCCCTCCTTTACTTTAAGTTAACAACTGCAAGTGTTTTCCTAACAACCTTGCCATGCTCAAACCGATCCACCATCCTTATCTAAGACTCGAGCATAAATCGATGTTTGGCCATTTGGATAATTATCGCTCCTCGCGGCCAATCTCCAATAACCACCATAGCTAGTATGGCAAGCAAAGCACAACCAAAGCTTCTTATGTGGACAGCACCAATCTAACACATGGTGGTAGCCAAAGGAGATATCTGCCTGCAAAAATGTACAGGGATAACACAAGGGTAAAGTTACTTTTTGATAGATCTACCTAAAGCACATGGATGTCCTCTTTTTCTTTGATGTAACACATGGATATCCAATTGTCACCAATAACTGCCATTTATAATGCATAAATCCATATCTGACAAAGTTGCATCCCTCGGTGATAGAGATCCAAGTGATAGAGGATGCAAACTCTTTGGAACATAAAGTAAACATTAAAGTTTTTGAAGTAAACATTAAAGTTCTTGTACCACTAACTTAATTATCCTTTACTCTAACCATTAATCTTAAATAACAAAGGCAGTTGATGATGTGTGTGTGTGTGAGAGAGAGAGAGAGAGAGAGAGATTTAATAACAAAATGAAAGCTCGTAGATGAAATTATTTGCTCGAAAAGGAATTACTGAATGTTGTGTGGTGGATCAAAGGCTAGTAATCTTTAGTGTCTGCGGCCAATGCATATAACAATGTTTATCCATGTTATCCAAGATTTTTAAGAATTAATTAGTGCTTCATAGTTAGTTGTCGATTCCACAAAGGAGAGTTGATACATTTTGGAAAAAGAGATGGAGAGATATTGACATGTCACTTTCAATTATGCTCACTAAAGATTTTTGGAGTAGACTCCAAAGGCTGGTGCACATGGACTGGATCCCAGCAAGGCCATTCACTGCCTTTACATAATTGAGGTAGATTCTTTAGACCAGGCACCATATCCATCAGTTGGTTTGGGCCATGCTTAGGTTGGACTCATCTACTAATTTTGACCTGTCAAAGAGGTTTGTGACAGAACATACACCCCAATTGTTTTGTGCTTATCCAGACCATGCCTTGTTGTTCTGATTGCAACTCAAAAAGCTACCAGGCTCATAGTGGCCAGGTGCTTTCCTACTTCTAGAAAGGTAGTTCAAAAAAGGATTGTACCTTTTAATAAAGTCAAAAAATCAAGTATTTTTTATGTCTAGTAATTTTGGTCGCATTATACTTGATACCGATGGAAAATGAAAGAGGAGGAGATACACGGATGGAGAAGAGGGAGAGATGTACGTACATTAAGACCAAAGGCGGATGGTATGTACAATATTTTTTTCTGAAGGGCCATATATTTACAGAAAAGCTAATAATGTAGCAGATTATTATTGGATCTAGAAAAATATTTTATTATATTTGTGTGCTTGGGGATGTAGTGCCGTTAGGCTGGGTATCACCCGAGTATCCATACGATTTTACTTGGGGATCACTTTCTATACTTTGCCACTTATTGAAGGTTTCTCTGAGAACTCTTCCAATTGTGGCTTTTGCTGTACGGAAAATGAAGTGGGGAAAAATGATTAGAGAACCTGGAACACGTACGGGTGCAAGGGGGAAGGGACGCATCCCTTTAGAAAGTTGCTTCGTGAGACAAAGTATAAGAGGTATAACTTTTTCCGAATTATAATTGTTGGGTAACACATATATTCCCGAACTGTAACTGTTGGGTAACTCTACGAGGGCATTTGATGCATTACATAAAGAATATTATTATGATAATAAAATTATAAAAAAAATATAATTATCTGATAAAATAATAAAAAAATTTATATTGCAGTATTTGATACATACAATATTGTTGTTGTAAAACAACAAAAAATTCTACATCACAATGTTTAACATATAATTTAAATTACATGAAATATAAATTAATTTTTTTCAAAATATCTTTATTTTTATTTATTAATTATTATCTATTTTCTACAAAAATAATTTAATTTCAAGATCCAACCATTTTTGATGACATCATCAGTCGGAGTCATCCATTATATTTTTTTTTATTTTCATCAACTAAAACTATCAATAATTTATTTAATATATATTTTAATTTATTTTAATAGAAAAATTTTAATTTTGAAGTTATTTTATTGTAAGATTGCAGGATTATAAAATTACGTATAATCACATAACCATCTTCTTTTAAATAATTAAATTATTTTTTAAATAAATAAATAATATAATTTGATAATTTATTTTAAAATTATATATAATTCTACCAAAATTATATGCTACCAAACGTTTCCTCGTAGCCTGTGATGTGTTTTCTCTTCCGCGGAGGAAAGCCGCGCACCCTTTTATTTGTTTCAAATGTATTGCCACGTGTCCCTTTCTTATGAATTCCCACTTCTCCATTTGCACATAATCGGTGAATAATATGGCCCAATGGCTTGGCTTGGATTTCAATTTATTTACCAAATTGCCATCAACTTTATGGAGAATGTGGATTTCATTTTTTTTTTTTCCACTTATTTATCATTTTGCCATTTTGGACAAAATTTGTTTATATACCAACGTCTCCCACTTGGACTAACAAATTTTGTCCATATATATTTGTCTCCCACTCGGACAAAATTATTCCAATGTTTTACCCATATAGCTGTAAAAAAAATTATCACCAATAAATTTACAATTATAATAATATTTCACCACAACTAATAATCATTAAAGTGATGATTCCGTATCCTTTAATTAATTCTAGTTTCATAGCATACGTCACTTAAATTGACCAATTATCGATTTTTATCAAGTGACGTACAAACTAAATTTTCTTAGGCGCCCATAAGACTTATTGTTAGACTTTTAATAGTTGTTTATTTCAAGCATCCCTGAAATATATTCAACTAGACTTATTTATTTTGCATGTGGGTTACACCTAGGTAATCAATTAAGCCCATCTTCTCCTCATGCTCTCTGAACCTATCCAGAGTCAATCCTTTGGTCATAGGATCAGCTACCATCTCCTCCAAAGAGATGTAATCAACCTTTACCTCCCCTCGCTCCACTATATCTTACATATAATGATAATATACATCAATATGTTTGCCTTTAAAACTATTTATTCTATTTTTTATTAGAGAGATAGTAGACTTATTATCGCAAAATACATTGATGGGCTTATTTGGTGTATCAAGCTTTAAATCTTCTATAAAGCAATGAAACCAAACCATGTATAATATTGCCATACTACACCTAATATATTCAGCCTCCACCGGCAACACATGTTTATTTTTTACTTAACCACGAAACTGCGACACTACCAAACAAAAAAACATGATCGCTAATTGATTTATGATCATCAGTATCTCCAGCCAAGTCTGCACCAGAATATCCTAGAACTTCAAAGTCACCTCACTCGAAACATAATTTTAATATTTTAGTTCCTTGAATGTATCTAAATATTCTTTTGACAGCACGCAAATGTTCCTCACCTGGGTCGGATTGGAACTGACTAACCAATCCTACTGCATAACAAATATTTGACCTAGTTGAAGTCATAGCATATATTAAACTTCCAACTGTCTAAGCATAAAGAATATTCTTCATTTTTAATCTTTCTATGTCAACTTTGGGGCACATTAACTTATCTAAGTGCTGCCCTTTGCTGACAGGTGTGGATAATGCCTTGCAATTATCCATCTTAAAGCTTTTAAGTACTTTTTTGAGATACCTAGACTGATCTAGATATAATAACCTTGCATTTCTGTTTCTAGTGATCTTGATTCCTAAGACATAAAATGCTTCTCCCATACTTTTCATCTCAAATCTTGAATTTAGATATGACTTTGTTTTATTAATTATATCCATATCATTTCTGACCAATGGTATATCATCCATATACAAGGATAATATAGCTATTTTACTCCCACTTTTCCATGTGTATACACAATGGTCAAATCTATTCATTTTGTAACCAATCTCTTGGATTGCTTTATAAAAAATGAGATACTATTGGTGCGATGATTGTTTGAGACCATACAATGATCTCTTAAGTCGATAGACTTTATCTTTTTGGTCCTCTTTTATAAAATCTTCAGGTTGCTCCATGTAAATTATTTTGGCTATCCATTTGTAACAACTCTAGATCCATTTTTGCCACTATAACCATTAAAATTCTTATGGATGTAAACTTTGATACAGCGAATATATTTCTATAAAATCAATTCTAGATTTTTGAGTATAACCTTTGGCTACAAGTCTTGCTTTATACTTATCTAAAGTACTATCTGATTTGTATTTTTTTTCTTAAAATCCATTTACATCCTATAGCCTTTCTTCTTTGTGAAAGATCAGTGAGTTCCTAGACACAATTTTTATTTATGGAGTCTATTTCTTCTTCCATCGCTTTAAGTCATTCAAATGAATCCTTTGCTTTTATAGCTTCTTATAATTCAATGGATCATCTGACTCATTTATTATGTCCCGCACAGAATAGACATAATAATCCTTAAGCTTGGAAGATGGTTTTCGAGCTCTTTTCCTCCCACTAATTCTAGGATGCATTTGAGTTTCATCTTCCTCATTTTGTTCTAGAGGCATTTGTAATTTTGGAGGTATCACATCCTTATCTATATCCATTGGAGTTGGATCTTCACTAGATTTTTCATCTTCATCTAGTAATAATATTTTCTTCAATGAATTTATTTGTTTTACCTCTTCTATAAACTTGGCATCGTGGCTTTCTATTAAGCCTTTTCTTTATGATAAAATCTATACCCGGAGCCATTCTCAATATAGCCTATGAATTTACATTCATAAGTATGATTTCCTAATATATCTCTTGAGCATTTTGAAATCAAGACATAAGCCTTGCAACTCCAAATCTTAAGATGAGAAAGGTCTGGTCTCTGACTACTCCAACACTCATAAGGGGTTAATTATCTACTTTCGGCGGTGACTCTATTAAGAATATACATAGTTGTGCACAGTGCTTTACCTCAAAACTGTTGAGGTAAGTCTGTGTGAGACAACATAGACCTAGTCATTTCCAACGGTGTCCTATTTCTACATTCAATTATACCATTCTATTGGGGTGTATATAACAAAATATTCAAATGTCTAATTCCATATTCTATACAAACATCTCTAAACTCATTAAGGTTGTATTCACCACCTCTATTATAATTTAAGGCTTTAATAAGCCTTCCTAATTATGTTTCTACCTCCTTTTTGAAGATTTTAAATTTTTCTAATGCCTCTGATTTATGCTTCATATTGGAGGAAATTCTGTATGGGCCGATTATATGAAAAGGCCCAAGACTCAAGATGTCCGCATTTAATGGGCCCGTCAATTGAAGTATTCACTGGCTCGAGGTCGACTATAACTTTCATCGAGCTAGTCCTCTGTGACTACTTGATCGGTGCTTTATTTTCTGAGCAAACGAGAGCCCGTCAACAGCTACTTGACGATCCCTGCACATTATCACTGATAATTCCTCATCGACTGACCAATTATACGTCATTAAACAAATCCTGACGATGGCACGGGTCAACCGATTGCTAGTCATCGCCGATCAACCCTCATTTCGATAACCTTTAATTGATAATTTTATTCACAATATAACACCCACTAAGCAACAACTGTCGTTGGACTGATAAGGCAACCACAACTGCCACATCCTGAAAATCTCGAACAACAATCTCGTGTCCCATGATTTATATCCTGATCTTACGAGATCACACCAACCACTTGCCAACTGAAGCTCCAACTCTTCGCTATAAAGAAGACTCAAAAAGGACCATCAAAAAAGGTACGATATTTATTCTACCTCTTATGCTCCTTATTTTTTATTGAATGAGAGTTCTGATTTGAATGTCGGAGGATCCTCATCGGAGCCATCTTCGATTAGGACTTTTATGCAAGTCACACCTCTAGGAAGCCCACCTTGCCATCAACTCCAGCATCCCGCTGCCAAACAAATTCTCGCATCAACACTTCATCGGATAAACATAATCATATCTAGAATAATCATCAATAAATATAATAAAATATTCCATTCTCCTATGAGTTTTCACTCTTAAGGGACCCTACACACCTATATGCATAATTTCTAATAATTCAGATGAATGACAATGCTTAGTAAAAGGTTTCCTAGTCATCTTTCCATAAATGCAAGGAGTACATAAATCAAAATCAATATTTTTCATATTAGGAATCAAACCCTTTTTATGCATCTTATGCATTTTATCTTTATTAACATGACCTAATCTAAGATGCCAAACATAAGAATCAAAATCTTCAGAAGCAAAAGCAAACACATAATCGGAACCCACATTATTATTATTATTACTAGAAACAACAATACAATACATATTATCAATCTTATCACCCCTAACATATACATCCTTATTTTTCCCAATTGTAACACCACCAGCCTTAAATTTAGTTTCAAAACCCTTAGAGTCAGCTCAGATACAGAAATCAGATTTCTTCTAACACCAGGAGCATACAAAACATTACTAATTATAATTTTGGCTTTGTCACTAAAAATTTTGTAGCTATCCACGCCAAATACATCACTATAAGTGTTGTTTCCCACGTAGATCCGGTGTGTTTGTGGTGCTATCTCATAAAAAGAAAGAAAGCCATCTTTTTCCTTTGCAACATGTCTTATAGCCCCAGAGCCAACCCATCAATCTTGGAATCAGTGTCCATCCTTATTGCCTCAGATACAGTGAGAGTAAGCTACTTGATACCTTTTTCGATCTTTGCGACTTTATTTGGACAATCTCTTTGGAAATGCCCGGCTTGATGACATGCAAAGCACTTCTTTCCATCCATCTTTTTCTTTCCTTTGTTCTTGTTCTTTCCTTTCCCATTAAACTTTTGCTTCTTTTGGGAAGGCTGAGAACTATCTCATGCCACCATCAAATGAGATCACTTTTTACGGTTCTTCCTTTCTTGCTCAAGTGCCAACATAGATGGTAAAGTATCCATTGTTATAGTTAATGTTTGATCAGAACAATTTAAAGATGTGATCACTGTGTCTTATAATGGAGGTATAAGCCATTGAGGATCATAAAAATCTACATCTTATCAGTCATTGGATGCCCTAAAATAAATAACTTTTTAGCCAAAAGTGCCATATAATTCACATGAGAAACTATATCGGCACCTTCTTCCATGTACGTACCATTATATTTTTCTAAAAATAGTAGTATATAGGTTTCAGAAGTAACATGATATTTAGATTTTAAAGCATCCAATAATTCCTTAGCAGTCTTATGATCCTCAAACAAAGAAACAAGATCACCTTGTACATGACTAAGAATTAATGCTCTCGCAAAATCATTGCTTTCATCCAACTGTTTAACTCGGTTTGCAAAATCTTTTGCAGACCACCACATTCTGCTTCTAGTGGCTTTTCAAAATTCAGAACAAAATGCACTTTGTTTTGAATAAGCACATATGATATTCTGCGATGCTATATATCATAATTTGTACCATTCAACTTCTCAAAATTATAAATTTTAGAGGATTTGGAAGCCATTGTTGCGGACCTGATAATTGGCAAGATTTGGATATAACACCTCAAATGCTTCATAATATTGTGCTCTATGTAGTAACCGTTGAAGTTCCCTTAACAATTTCCTCCTCTTGTTCCTTCATGGTTGTGATATCTCAGCCCAATTTGAAATCCAGCCCAATTAAAATAACGGCCCAATAGCTGAAGCACAACTCTTAAAGCATTAAAAAAAAAAAAAAAAAGGAAACAGAGATTTAACGGGAGGAAGAAGACATCTCCCAACAAGGAGATCAAATCCGAGCCAAATCTCCAACTCTCTTCTATAAAACGGAAACCCCCTCCCTTCCTCGGCCTTCCATCATGGGAAAATCCCTCTTCCACTCCCTCTTTCTCCCGATTTTTCTTCGTTTCCTTGCTCTCGGATTGAAGGCACTGCACCGGCGAAATTGTGGCCCAAAACACCACCAAGAGTAAGGTGATCCATCGAGAAACCCTCTCTTTGATTTCTTCTTAGAATTTAGTCGAGATTTTTGGGTTTTTATCTGCTGATATTTTGGAGTAAAAGATCGGATTCCGGAACCTCTATTTCTACCGTCCGCATTTATGGGTGTTCCGGCGCCGTCCGATGCCATTCATCGCCGGCGAGCTCCGACCAGGAAGCCACGGCTACGCCGCCCTGGGTTGAACCCCCCACTCGCCGTTCCAGGCGAGACTTCCATGGAATCGGGGAGGAGAAGAAGGGGGGCACGGTCCCCTGTTCTGTTCAACTGAGAAGAGAAGAAAAGAGGAAGAAAGAGAAAAAAAAAAAGAAAAAAATAAATAAAATAAATAGAGAAGGGTTTTTCTTTAATAGCTTATATTAGTTAATCAGAAATCTCAGATGCTATCGTCTCATCGACCCTTATGGAAATATTAAATTTTAGAAATTTTATTTTGAAAATAATTATGGTAGAATTTTAATTTAAATATGATCTTTTTATATTAGGCTTATTGAAGGATTTTCATGATTAATTAGATTCTATAATTGGATTAACTTTTGAGGTAAGTAGTGTTTTATCTTTACTGAATTTATCTGATAAATTATAATTTGATAAATTAATAAATTTTGAATTGTCTAAACTCATGATATGCATATGATGAAGGTATTTTGAATATTGAAAATATTTTATTTTTATTAAAATAATTATGATGATGTATGATTATGATAAATGAATTGATATGATTATTATTTATTTGGTTACTCTTGAATAAGATATAAAACTTGATGATAATATGAATTGACAATCTGACTATGTAAAAACCCAGTCAATGGAAGCAAATATGTTGGCAATTGATTTATCTTGAAGACTTATGTCGCCAGCAGACCAGCGATATGTTGCCAACAGACCAATGATTCTGAAGGACTTTACTGTCAGATGATTCGCAGATCACCGCAAGAAGATATGCGGTGTTATGATCCTATCACAGAGAAAATATAGTCATAATTCATGGTTGATAAAAAGAACTTAAGAAATTTGATAAATTTGAGATGACGAACATAAGTTGTATTTATGATGAATTAAAAATTGATATATAAATATTTGATAGTGCGATGAATTAAAATATAAATACTTGAACTTATATGTTTATTATGTTATTATCAGTAAACTGATACATGCTACATTATTGCCTGATTTATTTAATTAAAAGAATACATTGCTTATTGGGCTATTTAGCTCATGATGAGTTTTATATTTTTTTCATAATGAGATGTCTTGCATGCTTATGGAAAGAGTTTCTTATGAGTATGCGGCAGTTGCTATGACCCCTAACTCATGATCTCAGATCAGGAGCGTGACAATTAATATAGTATAAGAGTATAAGTAGATAGATAATGACATGTAAAATTTGATATAGAATGAGTGAGTGATGGATAGATATTAGGGATACTGGGACGTTAGTTTATGATGATTGTGACATGACCTACCTTAAATAAGTTTATGACTTCATTAAGGATAAGTTATCATCTCAAATTGACATAGGTCAACATACCTCCATGATGAATGAGGACTATTCAAAGATCTACTGGAGGGACATCAAACCCATAAAGTGACGACACTCTCCAATAGACTAGTGGCACCCCTCAACATGAGAGAATCATTGACCCTGTTGGAAATACTCCAATGGTGCAGCAAGAGCCGAACATGACCCAGTTCATGCAGACCCTAATCGGAATGGTGCAGACACAGCAACAGTTGCTTCAACAGCAATAAATACAATATGCGCAGCCACATCAGCATCCACCACCACCACATGGATATGGAGAATATCCAGTGCAGCGAAACAATATCATGGAGTTTAAGAGGCTGGCTCCTCCAGCTTTCAGAGGGACCACCCAACCTCTAGAAGCTAACAACTGGATCATAGAGATGGAGAAGGCATTTGTCATTCTGGAGTGTCATAATGATGAAAAGATCTACTACACAACCTATTTATTACAAGGTGAGGCATACAACTGGTGGCAGACACTTGAACAAAAATATGCACATAATAGGGTACCACTCATCTGAGAGCAATTTCGAGGTGAATTCTTCAAAAAATATTTTTCTCAAAGTGTGAGAATATAGAAAGAACAAGACTTCATTCAGTTGAAATAAAGGAACAAGTCTGCTACAGAGTATGAAGCTAAGTTCATGGAGTTAGTCAAGTTTGCTCCAAGACTAGTTGAAATTGAACAAGATCGAGTACATAAATTTGAAATGGGGCTGAAGACTAAAATTAAAAAATAGATCATACCCTATGAGTTGACTACTTATGCAGCAGTAGTAAATAAAGCTTTAGTAATTGAAAGAGAGGTTAATGAAGCTCATACTAAGAGGGAAAGGAATCAAAAGAAAAGAAACAAATCTTGATGAACCTCAAGGATGAAATCAGAATAATAAGAGTCCAGCAAAGAAGCCAGTAAATAATAAAGGTCGCGAAAGAATGAGGCTGCTAAATGTTCGAGATGTTGAAATCATGATTCTATAAATTGTCCATGGCATACTGGTTCTTGTTTTAACTATGGATATAAAGGACACAAAATTGCAGATTGTTCTCAGAGGAACGAGAATAGATCCACTCAAATAAAGGATGGAGGTCAAAAGTTGAGAGCTCAATGAAGAGTTTATGCACTTACGCAATAGGATGCTCAAGCCTCCAATGCTATGGTGATAGGTACTATCTCTGTGTCTGATATTTATGCTTATGTTTTGTTTAATTTTGGTGCTACACATTCTTTTATATCCACTATTTTTATTAAACAACGTGATATAGTATGTAAATCTATAAAAATTAAATTATATGTTGAGACACCAGTACATGATATATTGAGTACCGAAATTATGTGCAAGTCATGTAATATTGGAATAGGAGATAGAGAGTTACCGACAGATCTAATGGTTCTAGATATGCATGATTTTGATGTCATTCTAGAAATGGATTAGCTTGCTACTTATCATGCCTCCGTGGATTGTTATGGAAAGAGAGTAAACTTTCAAATATTGGATGAACTAGCATTCAGTTTTGATGGAAATACAGAAATCACCCCTCCACATATCATTTCAGTTGTGCAAGCCAGACATATGCTAAGAAAAGAATGTAGAGGTTATCTGGTTTTGATAAAAAATACAGAACAACATGAGTTGAGGTTACAGGATATTTCTATTGTGAATGAATTTTCAAATGTATTTATTGATGATTTACTCAGACTACCATCGAAAAGAGAAAATGAATTTACCATTGATCCGATACCTGCTGCGGGTCCAATTTTCAAAGCCCCTTATCGAATGGGCCCAATTGAGTTGAAGGAATTAAAAGATCAGTTGCAAGATTTGCTGAATAAGGGTTTTATAAGACTTAGTGTATCATCTTGGAGAGCTTCAATTTTATTTGTGAAAAAGAAAGATGGACTGTATTGATTATAAGGAGTTGAATAAGATTACTATAAGAAACAAGTACCCTTTGCCTCAAATCGATGATTTGTTTGATCAGTTGCAAGGTGCACAAGTGTTCTCTATGATTAATCTTCATTCAGGGTATCATCAGTTAAAACTTAAGACAGAGAATATACAAAAGACTGTATTCAGAACTCGTTATGGACACTATGAATTTTTAGTAATGTTGTTTGGATTAACAGATGTTCCTGTAGCCTTCATGGATTTAATGAACAGAATATTCAAACCCTATCTTGATAAATTTGTTGTGGTGTTATTGATGATATCTTAGTATATTCAAGAAGTAAAATGAAACATGAGGAACATTTGTGGTGTGTGCTACAAATATTAAGAAAAGAGAAGTTTTATACCAAATTAAAGAAGTATGAGTTTTGGTTGGATAAGATAGCATTTTTAGGATGCATCGTGTCTAAAGATGGAATTTCTATGGATCTAATGAAAGTAGAAGCTGTAATATAGTGAAACAGACCTATAAATATTTTTGAGATTCAAAATTTTTTAAGAATGGCAAGCTATTACAGACGATTTATGGAAGGACTCTCTCGTATAGCTGCACCCTTGACTCGTCTTACTCAAAAAGGGATAAAATTTAAGTGGATTGAGGATTGTGAACAAAGTTTTTAAGAGAGCAATGGCTAGTTTCAGCCCCTATCCTTACTATATCCATAGTAAATAAAGGATTCACGATATATAGTGATGCATCTAGAAAAGGACTTAGCTGTGTATTGATGCAACATGATAAGATAATGGTTTACGCCTCAAGATAATTAAAGTCGTATGAATAAAATTATCCGACAAATGATTTGGAGTTAGCGACAATGATTTTTGTCCTAAAAATCAGGAGACATCATCTATACGGTGTGCAATGTGAAGTATTTATGGATCATGAGAGTTTGAAGTATATTTTCACATAAAAAAAATTAAATATGAGATAGAAAAGATGGTTAAATATGTTGAAAGATTATGATTTAACAATTCATTGTCATCCTTGAAAAGCTAATGTTGTTGTTGATACCCTTAGCAGAAAATTCATGAAAAATTTGGCTGTTTTAATCACAAATCAACAACAAATATTGGAGGATATAAGAAAACTAGAATTAGATATTCGAGTATAAGACTCAACAGTACGATTAGCCAACATAAGAGTTTAACTAACACTTATAAAAAGAATTAAAGTAACCCAGAATAGTGATCCATAATTAATGAAGATAAGGAAATCAGTGAAGGCTGGTGTTCACTAAGGTTCGAAAATAGAATTTGCATACCTAATGATTCAGTACTTAAACAAGAAATACTTCAAGAAGCTCATCAGATCGGTTATACATACCATTTGGGTGGTACTAAGATGTATAGAGACTTTAAAAAAATGTACTGATGGAATAATATAAAGAGAGAGATTGCTCAATTTGTAGCTCAATATTTAGTGTGTCAATGGGTTAAAGTTGAATATCAGAGATCTGCAGGGCTACTTCAACCCCTCGATATTTCAATATGGAAGTAAGAACATATCATTATGGATTTTGTAATTGGATTACCCAAGACTCCTAGTGCTACTGATGCAGCCTGAGTGATTGTAGATCGATTGACAAAGTCTGCACATTTTCTACCGATTAGAGTTGGATTCACTTTGAAAAGACTAGTAAAATTATATATAAAAGAAATTATAAGGCTACATGAAATTTCAGTGATCATTGTATCAGATCGAGACATCAGATTTATATCACAATTTTGGAAGAGCTTACACAAAGCATTGGGAACAAAATTGAACTTTAGTATCGCCTTTTATCTGCAAACTAATGGCCAGTTAGAAAGAACTATTCAAATCTTAGAAGATATGCTGAGAACCTATATTTTAGATATGAAAGGTTCATGGGATGAACATCTACCTTTGATTGATTTTGCTTATAATAACAGTTATCAGGTTAGCATTGATATGGCATCTTATGAAGCATTATATGGTAGAAGATGCCGATCACCGATTTACTGAGATGATGTTGGTGAGCGAAGAATATTGAGTCTCGAACTTATTCAACAAGCAATTGAGAAGATTCAATTAATCAAAGAGCGACTTCGGACAACACAAAGTAGGCAAAAAAGTTATCAGACAACAGAAGATGGAAACTAGAATTTCAAATTGGTGACTATGTATTTCTCAAAGTATCTCCTTCAGAAGGGATCTTAAGATTTGGCATTCGTGGCAAATTGAATCCCAGGTATGTGGGTCCATTCGAGATTTTGGAAATAATTGGTGAGGTAGCTTATAGACTTGCCTTACCCCCTTCACTTGCTGTAGTGCACGATGTTTTTCATGTTTCTATGTTAAAAAAATATCTGCCAGACCCAATTCATGTTGTGGAACTTGAACCCTTGCAAGCTAGAAAAGATCTATCATGTGAAAAATAACTTGTATGGATAGTAGACCATAAAGAACAAGTGCTAAGACGTCATATCATTTCCTATGTCAAAATACAGTGAAGTCATCATTCAGAAAAAGAAGCCATTTTTGGAAACTAGAGGAAGAAATGAAACAGAAATATCTCCAACTTTTCGAGACCACAGGTACGAAAATTTTGAGGACGAAATTTTTTTTAGGGGAGAAGAATGTAATATCTCAGCCCAATTTGAAATCCAGCCCAACTAAAATAAAAGCCCAAAAGCTAAAGCACAACTCTTAAAGCACAAAAAAAAAAAGAAAATAGGGTATTTAACGAGAGTCTTCTTCCTATCCCAATAAGGAGATCAAATCTGAACCAAATCTCCAACTCTCCTTTATAAAACGAAAACCCCCTCCCTTCCTCGGCCTTCCATCGTCGGAAAATCCCTCTTCCACTCCCTCTTTCTTCTGATTTTTTTCCGTTTCCTTGCTCTCAAATTGAAGGCATTGCGTTGGTGAAATTGTGGTCCAAAACACCACCAAGAGTAAGGTAATCCATCGAGAAACCCTCTCTTTAATTTCTTCTTAGAATTTAGCCAAGATTTTTGGGTTGTTCGCTGATTTTTTGGAGTAAAAGTCGGATTCCGGAACCTCTGTTTCGGTTGTCCGTATTTTTGGGTGTTCCAACGTCGTCCGACGTCATCCATCACCGGCGAGTTCCGATTGGGAAGCCACGACTGCACCACCCTGAGTTGAAAACCCCCACTCACCGTTTCGAGCGAGACTTCTATGGAATTAGGGAGGAGAAGAAGGGGGGCATGGTCCCCTGTTCTGTTCAACCGAGAACAGAAGAAAAGAGGAAGAAAGAGAAAAAGAAAAAGAAAAATAAATAATTAATTAAAATAAATAGAGAAAGGTTTTTTTTTTTTTTTTTTGGTAAAGGGTCAAAATATATTAAAAGCTAAGATGAAATCAGGTACAAGTGTGAAATACAACCAAAAGATACAGGCAAAGAAGATGTAAACAACCATGAGGTAACACAGAACATGGAAAAGAAAATAAACAACCAAAGAGAATAAAAGACTGTAGACCGAAAGAGTTCCAGTGCAGCTGTTGAAATTTGTTAACCATCCAGATAGAGAAGCAGCCACAATCATGATAAAGAGCTTAGAAAGTGAAAACCCAAATGAAGTTGCATGTAATGAAAATGGCAGCAGCTGCAAGATTTTGTGGAGATCCTGAGCAAAGCAGCAAATTACAAGGAACCCTGCTATATATTTCTGAAATCCCGCTGTATATTTTTGAAACTTGAGAAAACCGAGTAGGCAACCAAGCAAAAATGATGGAACCAGGTGGGAGTGGAAAGCAGATAATAGATAATTACTTCCCCCAATGAAGTCCATGATGATGAAAATATATAAAACCATATAGCCTGGAAATAGTATTAAACTGGATAAAGTAATAGATGAAGCATGAGTGTAGGAACAGATTTAAATAAGATATCATCATTGGCACAGATACATTGTAAAACAAGCATTGGCTCCCTTTGTGAAGCAGCTGATAGATCATGAGTTTCAATAGAAGAAGCATAGGCCCATTAAGATGAATTATAGCCAGTAATGTGCTAGATGTATCAGGTATACACAAATTTCCATCAGTAATATTATTCATTATAATATCATTTGGGAACCAATAGGACCAGCAGTACTGAGTAAGCAAATAAGTTAATCCATGCCAGATATGCCCCATATATAACTCATGCCAATCATTCCCACCAGTGAATTTGATCATTGAGATATCAGTTGGGACCTCATAATACCCACAGCTCAGAGACGTCAAGTAGGAAAACCATGGCAGATATGCAAGCAATGTAGTGTATGCCCACCAACTAGCATCCGACAAAGGGACAAAAATAAGATGGCCCACATATTGAGGGTTACAAAATGTATGAACTAAGGGCCAAATCTCATTATCATCCAACAGTTGGAAGATATCATTTGGGAGGTAGATGAAGCAGCAATGAATATCCTCTAACAGGTAAGGAGAGTTAAATGAAATGTTAGATCCATCAGTAGAAACATCATCTAGGAGAAGGAAACCATATGGATCCTTGACTTCAATAAATGTCAGCATCATTTCCAAGTAAACAAGTTTGAATGTTAAATTAAAACAGAGCTGACAGCAGACACAGCAATAATTGAGCAAATGACAGAAATATTCTGAAATAGAGAGGGAGAATTTGAAGCACAGAGAAGTAATGGCATAAAAATATGCATGTAGGCCAAGTGGAATAGAGGCAACCCTTCTTCTGCAATAAAGATATGAAGTAAATATTGCAAGATAATATCGATGCCCCCAATCATAGCTGTGACGGGTTTCAAAAATGAGCAGTGGAAGCCCTCTCAATAGGTAGATTTTTAAGAAATTTCTCCTATTAATAGGAGTAGCATTTGTCTTTAGCGTGACAAAGCTCTGAGTTTGCCCAGTGTAGGCCTGTTTTCAAGATAAAAAGATGAACAACAGATCAAGCATACAAAATATACCATTGTAAAAATAATTACGAGAGGAGTGACATAACAAGTAGAAAAGCCATTCTCAAGAAACAATTGTGGTGATATAAGATGTCCGAGAAGAAAAAGGAGCATGATGATATAGAACAGTGACAGCAGGTTGTTTAGCCATGTCCGATATAATTAATTTGGAAAGCATCTGCATTCAAGATTTGAGCCAATTGGGGATGAAGAGTATCCCCAGCACAAAACAAAAAATCTCCATGGATAGTGTGGCTAGCAGCCTAATCCGCAGCTTAATTACCTTCTCTACATATGTGAGATACATTAGATATGAATCCAGATTGGATCCATGAATGGAGATCTTTCAACCAAGGGGAAACATGCATTTTATTATTGTGGAATGAGATAGCCAAGAAACAATCACGAAAGAGTCTCCTTGGAGCCAAATCCAAGGATGATTAAAAAAGGATAAGGCAAGTTTAATTCCTAGCCAGGCTCCAATAAATTCCGCAAACGGCACAGAATAAAGAGAGAGACATTTGCCTCCAACCAAGAGAATGGCATCGTGATTTCGGAGGATAAAACCAGAAGCTGCAGAATTATATCTCACAGTTCCATCGAAATTTAACAAGAATACTCTAAAAGGAGGAGGCACCCAAGTCACAATTTTAAAAAGGGAAGGCAGCTGAGAAATCAGCTGAGGGGTGCACCAGACCTTTGACTGAGTAGGATGATTAGAAGCAAAGGATGGAATATGATGAGAGATATCTTGAAGAAAGAGTAAACATTTTCTGAACAGATCTGAGGGTGATTTATGCTCTTGCCAAAAGACTCTAGAGTTACAAGAGTCCCATATTAGAGAGGCCATATAAGCAATTACAACTCTTGCCTCCATCCTTGTCGAGTTGTCTGCAAGAAAATTCAACTGATCTAACAAGGATTGAGGCTTAAAGTGGGAGATCCCTAAAGCCAGTTGGGACCAACACTGATCAATAAAGCCACAAGTTATCACAGTGTGCTGACAGTCCTCAACTTGACCAGGGCAAAGATCGCAATCTAGGGAAATATGATGAAGAATGCCTCGAATGCAAAAAAAAATGTTTACATGGGAGCCTAAGCCAACCATGTTTCCAGTAGAAATATTTGGTTTGCATAGGCAAAGGCATGCGCCAAATCCAGAAAAAGGAAGCAGATGAACCGAATTCAGCAGTATTTTGATATAGATGAAGAATATCCGAAGAAGTAACCGTTTATGAGTGAGAGTGTCCCCACCCAATCTGATCAGCCCATTGCCCCTGTGCAAGAGGCGGGGAGGCAATTAAGGATATCATGTCAGCATTAAAGTGTCTAGATAAGAACTCCCAATTCTAGCTTCTATCAGGGGTAATGAAGCCAGCAACAGTGTATGATGAAAGATCAGTAGAAACATTTATGAAGGAAGGCCAATGGCTTAATGGCGGAGGCATGAGCCAAGGATCTTTCCCAGCATTAATCAATCTACCATTCTCAATAAGCCAGATAAACTGGTTTTGAAGCTTTGTCCCTTGCAAATAGATTTTCTTCCATATTGGTGAGGAGGACTTAGGATCTTTATAATGAAGCCAGCTGTTGGAGAATCGATATTTCGAAGCAACTAATTGGGCCCATATAGATGAGGGTTGCAACACCACCTTAACAGCCATTGTAGCAAGTAAAGTTTGGTACATAAGATGAAGGGAGCGAAAATCCAACCCTCTAGCAGACTTGGGTCTGCAAATAGACTCCCAAGCAATTAAATGAAGTCCCTTTTGAGAGGGAGTGCCCCCATAAAAAGGCTCAAAGCTCCTGCTCAAAGGAGTTAATAACAGATATAGGAATGCATAAATATGACATAGAGTAAATTAGAATAGATGAAAGCACAGAATGTAGAAGGAATCAGAAATCTCAGATGCTATCGCTTCATTGATCCTTGTGAAAATATTAGATTTTAAAAATTTTATTTTAAAAATAATTATGATAGAATGTTGATTTAAGTATGGTCTTTTTATATCAGGCTTATTGAAGGATTTTCAGGATTAATTAGATTCTATAATTGGATTAGCTTTTGAGGTAAGTAGTGTTTTACCTTTACTGAATTTATCTGATAAATTATAACTTAATAAATTGATGAATTTTGAATTGTATCAACTCATGATATGCATATGATGAAGGTATTTTGAATATTGAAAATATTCTATTTTTATTGAAATAATTGTGATGATATTTGATTATAATGAATGATACGAATTAATTGATATGATTATTATTTATTTGCTTACTCTTGAGCAAGATATAAAACTTGATAATGATATGAATTGACAACCTGACTATGTAAAGGATTCCATCAAAGGTGATAAATATATTGACAATTGATTTGTCCTAAGGACTTATGTCGCCAGCAGACCAATGGTTCCAAAAGACTTTGTTATCAGATGATTCGCAGCTCACCATAAGAAGATACACGGTATTATGATCCTGTCATAGAAAAAATATGGTTATAGTTCATGATAGATAAGAAGAACTTAAGAAATTTGATGAATTTGAGATGACGAACATAAATTATATTTATGATGAATTAAAAATTGATATATGAATATTTGATAGTACGATGAATTAAAATATAAATTTTTGAACTCATATGTTTGTTATGTTATTATCAGTAAACTAATATATGTAACATTATTGCCTGATTTATTCCGCTAAAAGTATACATTGCTTATTGGGCTATTTAGCTCATGATGAGTTTTCTATTTTTTTTCATGATGAGATTATGATGAGATGCCTTACATGCTTATAGGAAGAGTTTCTTATGAGTATGCGATGGTTGCCATGATCCCTAGCTCGTGATCTCAAGTTAGGAGTGTGATAATTATTGTTCACGAACCACACTTGAAACTGATTGTTTGACTTTTGTGGGTATGAATATAATTTTTATTTGATGGTTAAACTGAAAACAAAAAATATAGCCTGGCTCTGATGGACCTAGAAAAGTTTTTTATAGTATTTGTGTGCAGATGTAGTGCCGTTAGGCTGGGTATCACCCAAATATCCATATTTTTTTTTTTGAGATCACTTTCTATACTTTATCGCCCATTGAAAGTTTCTCTAAGAATTCTTCTAATTACCACGTAAGTGGTAGCTCAGTTGGAACGGGCCTTTGCCCCCTTACCCTCACATTCGAGGTTCGAGCTACATAGAGAGTCGATTAAATGAGGATTTAATCTGATATCGGGATGCGGGCGGTGACATATCCATTCGATGTGGAGGTGATGGGGAAGGACTGAGCCGGTTTTCGTTGTCGTCCTGTATCGAATATTCTCCAGTGAAGTGGGGGGCCTCATTATCACGACCAAAGCAAATAGCTACGCTCCCCCACCCCCTCCACCTTTTTTGTACCTGAAAAAAAAAAAAAAAAACTTCTGATTGTGGTTTTATTTTCTGATTTCCATGGATGTAACTATGCTGGAATGGTGCAATGTTTTTCCAATTTACCAAAAGGGGAGAGAATTCAGTATGGATAGACACATTTCCAGAGTAGGCATCAAGCAACTTCTGGGTATCATTCTTGGGCCACTGCTGTAGATTTGTTCTCAGATATTCTAAGATTCATTTGCTTCTATGTTTATGGTTCATTTTCCCATTCCCTGCTGAAACTGAAATATGGTATTCAAGAAAAACAAGCAACAGGCTCAGCTAGATGCTGCAGGTTTTTTAGCAACCCTAATCTCAACAGAAGTTTTCATGACATGGATTAAATCCAACGGCCCCTGCACCAGCCCATTTGAATCATTCGGTCTTATATAATTTCCTAGATATCATTGTAGCTATCTTCACTGCTTCCAGATCTTATTTAGGTTGTCATTGCCATTGGTGAATATCTCCATTATTATAATGGATCTTCCAACGGTAGGATAACACCTTTACTTCCAATAAATTCCTCATCTATCCGGACTGTCCATCCAACCAGCTCGGCTAATCAATTGTTAGATCTGAATCCAAAATTATTGTTACTTTTTTTACCCAGTTGCAGGACTAGTTACTCCAAAGTAGATGACCAGATTAACCAGCTCACCAATTTAAAAAATATGTTTAAAAAATTCAGGGTTTCAAGAACTTGTTGATTCTTTCCAGACCTCTGCTACTTTCACTTCTAGATTGGTACGCAGGAGCAATAAGAAAGTAGCAAAGAAGCAATAAAAAAAGAGCTCATCACCCAGAGAAGTTGATGAACCACATCCACAGTAAAACAAGAGATGCTCTTAATGATCTCAAGCATGCCTAAGCTAGGAGATGATTTTTTTTTTATAAATCGATCACATGGACTAATTGGAGAGTCATACATCTCAAAAACTGACAGAATTGGTGCCATTAGGTTTCAAATAATATTACAACTAATATTACAAAAAAAAAAAAAATCAGAGATGCTTCTGCTAAAATTCCTGTATATCAATGACATCAGCAGGTATAATGGATGTAGTTTTAAAAAGCCTCATTTGTACCATCCAGCAAGGAAATGCCTCAACCTGAAACATAGAAGGCATGACAAAGCCTGCATAGAGGACCATTTGGATAATGTTGACATTACCAAAAACAGTGGATAGGGGTAAAACAACAACATAAATAATAAAAATAAAGAACTCAATTAAGGATGTGATTTGCAACTCTGGTACACTACACAAGGAAAACATGTCAGAGCAGCATGACTGAATGAATAAAGATAGAGATGTTGTGCATGCTCGAACATGACAACATAAGATAGGATGAACAGTGCAAATAAAAGATAAATATCTGAGGGAATATATGTCATTCAAGAAGCTGAAATCTAGTAATAATCGAATTTCAATACTTGGTGAGTTGTCGTAGGGCTGAGATGGAGATTGGGGGTTCATAAATTGGAAAACAGAATCACAAGGCTTATTTCAAGATGTAAATCTGGGACCAAGCACCTTCAATGTTGAAAGCCGTATCAGCATATCACTTGTTTTTTTGGGGAAACCAGCATATTGCCTTTTATCACAGAAAATAGAGTATTTGCACTGCTCATAATAAACAGTACCAGATCTCAGTTGTAGATTCTACACTCCACTTTGTTACACATAAAGCACAGTCCTGCATGTAAAGACCGCTAAAAAGAAAATATGATGGTGCACCAGAAACCATCTCCCAAGCCAAAATATCTCATCCATTTTCAAAGGCCGTCTATAGTTTACAGCATGTTTGTCTTGCTAGAACGAGAGGGTTCTGTAAACCAAATGGTGGTTGTTCAATTAAAATTGTTGGGATATGTGATAGCACACTGCAATGCTAAACCATTGCAAGTCACCTCACAATACAAAATATTTCATCTGTTCAGTCAAAAGGCCATTGGTGGTTTACAGGATTTTCTCTCCTTAAAATTAGAGGGTTCTATAACACCAAGTAGTGTTTTTTCTCTTAGTATCAGTATTGCTGGGATATGGGAGGATCAGAAATACTCACAAGGTGAGTTAGATCTATTTGGCTTGGAATACTTGCAATGACAGTTAGGTATCTATGTCACTATCTATGTGTTATAATTAATCAATTTATGCAATTTAAAAATTATCACTTTTTTTGCTTGAAGGGAAAAGGCTATTTCAAAGTTATCATCCATCCAAACAATGACCTTGTTTACTGAATGGTGCTTGCAGATCATTACAGCCAACATAAACAGCTACATGCAAATGGAGGTGCTGGTAGTGCATTTGCAACTTCTTATGAAACAAAACCGTTGTACAGAAAAGAGTTACCTGAAAAGTAAGAAGTCTAATACGAAGTGATTTCTCTGTGCATCGACCAAACAATCTAAGGAATAAGTTTAAATCTACAAGGGTCATATCCTTCATCCCAGTCAAAAGCCACGTTTGAGGATCAAACACGAAGAATCAATGCTTTTTTAACGTCACTGAGAGCATCTCACAGAATGCTTGCTTCTGGAGATTGAATTTAAATGAAAACCTACCTCGGCAGACGATGCCTTGGACAGGGATAGATCTTAAAAACCTGGAGAGAAAGGAGAGTAAAGAAAGAATGACAGGCCTGAGTTGTGAGAGTAGATAAATTTCAATAAGAAAAGAATATTTAGGTTTATAGAAACCTGAGGACATGATTACAGGAAATTCAGAACTGGAGGCAAGAAGAAAAGCAGGAGTGTCTCACTGCAAGTGGACATATAATGCTGGTTAGCATATAACAGACTACACATCACCAGACTATAAACACACGGCCACAACATACACATGATAAACAAAAAAGAATTGTACAAACACGCAAGTAAATTCACTCAGTCTGATAAATAGAAGTTGCAAATCACTTCCATAAAACTCTGGAAGGCTCTTCCCATCAACCATCAGTAGCTCCTATTGTACACAGGAACACTATTTACCATGCATTCAGAGATTGCATATTGTTACAGATAAACCTTTTGTTACTAGAAAGGCAGCAATCTTATTAACCAAATAAGAAAGAAAAAATGTTTTTCTTCCATGTGTTTGCAGTGACATCTAAGAATCCAACACATCATAGACGACATCAATATCATCTAAATATGAGGATTCAGTTGCGGATGCACAGGAACATGTATATACACCACGAATACAGACATGCTATGTCAAAACATGTAGACAATGCATATAGATAGAACTGAGTTAGAATCCTAACAACCTGATAAAAGCATCAATTCTATCAGTGTAAAACATATGGCAGGCCCTAAAGTTGAGGATTTACTCTGTTGATCATGATCTAATATTTTAAAATACCGATAAATAGAAGGTAAAATATTTTAAGGTTTCTTACCAATATGGCTAAACACTAAGAGGAAAAAAGAAAACAGTACCAAATAAACTAAAGATAGATTGATGAAATACTAACTGAGAATAAAAACTACTGACTATTGAACATGATCTAGACATTCTAAAACATAAACCAACAAAATTCAAAACCATATGTGAATTTAAAAAACTGTAGCATTTCATTAAAATTTTCCATGTCATGACCACTTGATGCATATGAAATGTTGGTAACATTTGATTTTCGTGCATGGAGTGAATTTTCAGGTTAGACATTCCATCATTAATTTTGCACAGATAGGATTAAGCCTTCAATCCTGCCTGCGAGGGGGGGAGAGAAGCCAAATTTCTTTCAGAAGATTTTGACCTGAATCCTATTAGTTCAAATGACATCATTGGCCATTCAATAAATTGACATTGCTAACCATGATCTACATAATTTAAAAAACAGAGGGATGCTGGGCAACCACATCTAGCTTTCCAATCCAATGCAACCATACCCTCCCCTCAACTTTTGAAAGATAGGTGTAGGAAGAACACTAACCTTTTCTCCTTTTTAATGAAACTAAAACATCATTGCAGGAATGCCCTCATAAAGTTTCTTTATTGTTCTAATGCAAGCTCCACCGAGCCCTCTTTCTCTCTCTATCATCAGTGGTTTACCTCCCTCCATTTCTCACTATCTGCATGTATGCCCTCTCTCTCATGCACACACACAGAGATACAAGCAAAAACATATGCATGTATTTTGCTCTCGCGTTGCAAATAGTTAGCCACTTTCATTTAGGATTTGAGGTCAACAACAAGTTATCCCTAGTCCTCAATGTAAACATGAGTGCTCTTCTTCTTTACTGTGCTCTTCTAGTGGAACACAACCATGTCACGATATTGATCCCAAGGTGCTTCTGTATCAGTCCATAATGAGATGATTTTATATGCTGATCACATTACTTTCATCTCCTAAACACACACAATGCATAGTGATCCAATTTATTAGTTGATCCTAGGATGGTAATTTTTATACGCCCAACACCACTGTGATATAATCTCTCAGACAGCATCGTTCCCAAGGTGGGTTTGCCATAGGGGAGGAGAATAGTGCCCGCATGGATTGCCATCTAGAGAAAAAAAACAAAAGAAAGAACATAAACGATTGCCGTAGTATGAATTTAGCAACAAAACAACCAAGATGAACCGAAGATCCAAAAGAAAAAGAAAAGAAGAATATAAAGAAGCCTATAGATAGTGTTGCCGCAAGGCTTCGAAGGTAAGGTCGGCAATGAACTGAACTGGAAAGATGAGAGTTGCGTCAACGTAAATCGCGAGCGAAACATGCAAAAGAAGTCCCAAAATCGTGAGGTGCCCTCCTATTTAAGACCCTCTGATGCTTAAGTCAACCGGAGTCTTGAGAACAGATAGTGAAAATGGAGAAGTAAAAAGTAAGAAATGAGAGTTTGAGTGGAGAAAAATGGAGAGAACTCTGATTTTTTTTGAGAAATTTAGTAGAATTTATCTCTATTCACTCAGACTTGACTTACCTTTCGGAGAGTACCTTGTCCCTCTTCTATTAAGGGAGCTCCTTTAGGCCTTAAGTTGCTAGGCCGTTAGAGATCATTAGGTTGTTAGGCTCTTGGGTTGTTATAACAAAATGGCCAGCTGTGCAGAGATCATGAGGTGACTATCCATATGGCAAATAAACTGGAACACAAGTAGAAGACAGTTACGGCTGAACTAGATGACAGCTGTCAGATAATCGTATATAGATATAGTGGTACATCGGTAAAAGATCGATGTAGGATAGCTGATATCAACAATTATCTGAACTGGAGATCATGTCTTTGGTATTGATAATCAGGGTGATCAGAAACCGACGTAAGCTAATTTGGTTGAGCAAAATCGGTAGATAACCGAGGTGAGTATCCTGCTTACTAGCAATTCTGGACAACTGACTTAGCAAATAATACTATAGGGTCAGATCGGCTAGAGATCGATGTAATATGAGAGAACAGGTACTTTAGATAACAATCTGCTGCCACCTGTTCAGAGAATGATGAGGTCGGACTTATGATGAGCTCAACTGTCAGCCTGCTGATGAGGTCGGTCTCCTGATGAGATCAGCCTTCAGCTTTTTGATGAGATCAGCCTCCTAATAAGGTCGGTCTTAAGATGAGCTCGGCCTCCTGATGAGGTCAGCAATCAAGGCTCACATCGATATACTTGTTAACTCGATAATTCCTGAGCATCAGTCCCGAGGATATCAGCTGAGGTCGTATGACACCTACAACACTTTTTCCCCACTTCTGAGTCTGAAGAAGTTACTTTGGATGAAAGAAATAGTCCATGAAAAAAGTTTTTAATTTGTCCGAGGTGGCAAATCCATGCTACTTGGTTCAAATGAACCATTGCATCCTTCCATTTGAGCTCGGAGTGGGTAGGTCGGATCTCCTGCATATCCGATAGGATTTTAATCTTTGGTGCCTCATTTTTTTTCCTTTCAAGGGCATATTGTCTGAAAATTTAAGCCAAAACTTGTCAAGTTGATATTTTATAAGGTTCAACTTTTTTTGATGAGATCCAATCCGGAGATCAGATATCTCGCTTTTTTTATTTGTCCTACCGGGACTTTGGTCCAATCGAGACTTCGAATTTTTGTGAGGTCCAATCCGGAGATTGGATATCTCATTTTTTATCTTGATCCTTTCGAGACTTATTCTCGATCTGAAAATGGATTTTTTTTTTTTTGACTCGGTGGAGCTTAAGCTCGATTCGGAGATCGACTTTTCTTTTTGACTCTTTGGGGCTTAAGCTTAATTCAGAGATCAACTTTTCTTCTTAGCCCCTTGGGGCTTAAGCTCGATCTGGAGATTGAATTTTCATCTTGGCTCTTTGGGGTTTAAGCTTGATCAGGAGATTGATTTTTTTTCTTGGCCCTTTGGGGCTTAAGCTCGATCCGAAAATCGACTTTTTTTCTTGATCCTTTGGGGCTTAAGCTCGATCTGAAGATCGACTTTTCTCTTTGGTCCTTTGGAGCTTAAGCTGGATCTAGAGATCGACTTTTTTTCTTTTGTCTTTTCAAAACTTAAGCTCAATCTGGAGATTGACTTTTCTTCTTAATCTTTTGAGACTTAAGCTCGATTCGGAGATTGACTTTTTTTCTTCTTGACCCTTCAGGACCTAAGTTCGATCCGAAGATTAGCTTTTTTTCTTAACGCTTTTGACGTTTAAGCTCGATTTGGAGATCGACTCTCAATCCAGAGATCAACTTTTATTCTTGATGCTTTTGGCACTTAAGCTTGATCCAAAGATTGACTCTCGATCTGGAGATCAACTTTTCTTCTTGGCACTTTCGGTGTTTAAGCTCGATCCAGAGATCGACTTTTCTTCTTGATCCTTTGGGGCTTAAGCTCGATCCAGAGATCGACTTCTCTTTTTAACCCTTTGGAGCTTAAGCTCGATCTAGAGATCGACTTTTCTTCTTAGTCCTTTGGAGCTTAAGCTCGATCCGAAGATCGATTTTTCTTCTTGATCCTCTGGGGCTTAAGCTCGATCCGGAGATCGACTTTTCTTCTTTGGTCCTTTCGAGACTTAAGCTCAATCCAAAGATCGACTTTTCTTCTTGGCTCTTTGGGGCTTAAGCTTGATTCAGAGATTGGCTTTTCTTCTTTTTGGCCCTTCGAAGCCTAAGTTCGATCCAAAGATTGACTTTTCTTTTTGGTGCTTTCGATGCTTAAGCTCAATTTGGAGATCGGCTCTTGATCTAGAGATTAACATTTTTTTTGACGCTTTCAGCGCTTAAGCTCATCCAGAGATCAACTCTCGATCCGGAGATTGGTATTTTGGTCCTCAAGGGGACTTAGCCCATTGGGACTTTCAATCAATCTGGAGATTGAATTTTTCATCCTATTGGGACTTATCTCGATCCGGAGATCGATATTTTGATCTTCAAGAGGACTTGGCCCATTGGGCCTTTTTCGACCTTATTTGGTCGAGTTTCACTAATCTAATTTGGATGAAGAAGGATTATTCGATGGAAACTTTGATCAAAATTTTATCTTTATCGGGACAAAAATTGAATGCTTTATTGAAAAAATTTTACTAATAGTATATTTTAATATTTTCAGCATTTCATATTCTTAGAATAATCGTACCATCCAGATTTTCAATCTGATAAGCTCCTGAGTGAATTACTTCGGTAATCCGATATAGTCCTTCCCAATTCGAAGCGAGTTTTTCTTATTTTGTTAACTTTGAGACCTCAGCTCGTCAGAGAATTAGATCACTTTTATGAAAAATTTTAAGCTTTTGGTTAGTTCGATCTCGGACATACTTGTCAAGTTGACATCGGTGTATCAGTGCTTCTATTGCATCCCTCAGTTGTTGGCACTCCTCGGTATCATGGCCGTGGTCCCGATGGTAATGACAATACTTTCTTTTATCTCTTTTTTCTGATGGAGCCCTCAAAGGATTAGATCGGCGAAGATATTCTTGACCCTCAATTTCTATTAGTATCTAAGTTTAAGGGGCGGACAGCAGAGTGTAGGAATCAAATTACCAAGGTGGGCTTCTGGATCTCAAATTTTTTTGAGGTCTGTCAGTATTATCTTGTTGCTTCCTGCAGTCTTCTTCCCAAGGCCACTTTTTTTCACTTTCTTCTTTCTTTGCCTGATGGACTATACTTTCTTCTTCTTCATCTTGTGCATACTTTCGTACTTGAACGAACATTTGCTCATAGTTATCCGAGTAATTTTTATTAAGGGAGAAGATCAGACAGCTGCTCCTAAGTCGTTGCTTCAAAGCTGCCATAGCAACGAATTTATTGAAATTTTTGACTTTCATAGTAGCTGCATTAAAGCGTGCAGCGTAGTCCCGCAGAGATTCACTTTTCTGCTGCTTCACAATGAAAATACTGTTAGTATTTTTTAGGTGAGCCATATTATTATCAAAATAAGTGACAAATAATTTAGCTAACTGTTCAAAGAAAAAGATAGATCCTGACTGAAGGCCAAAGAATCAGATTCTTGCAGATTTCTTGAGGGTGATGTGAAAGATGATACATAATAGGGTATCAGACACCCCTTGTAGCCTCATGATGGCTCTGAAACCCTCTAAGTGATCCAAAGGGTTAGTAGAGCCATCAAATAACTCCACAGCAGGCATCTTGAGCCGAATAGGAACCGATTCATCAAGAATTTACTGAAAGAAGGAAGATCGCTAGCTAAAATCTCTCCCATCCTGTGAATTGTCGATCTGAATCTCCATCAGCTTCTTTTCAAGATCTCAGATATTTTGTCCAAGACCTTCTGCCAAATTCATCTCTCTACTTGGAGCAGATGATTTTGCCCCCCAGGATTGATCAATGAGATCCAAAGCATGATTGTGAGAAGGATTCTAAGGGGCTGGCTGCTGGGAGTGGTGAAATTGAACCACTTGAAGAGTTGGTTCTCACTGCTGCTGCTCAATGGTATGCTGAAGCTATTATATTATAGCAATGAAGGCTTGAATTTACTAGACAAGGAGACTAAATTGCTGAGGATCGACACTAACTGGTGATTGGGTGACTTCTTGAGCCTCCCCAGAAGAAGATGAGGCAGGCGGAGGATGAATTGTTGCCTTTTTGTTCACCATTTTTTACTAAAAATTGTCAGAAAGCCCTTCTTCTAGTACCAATATGTTGCTACAAGACTTCAGAGGTGAGGTCAGCAATAAATCAAGCTGGAGAGCTGAGACTTGCACCGATGTGAACCGCAAGCGAAATCTGCAAAAGAAGTCACAAAATCGTATGGTGCCCTTCTATTTATGATCTTTCGATGCTTAAGTTAGCTGGGGCTTTGAGAATAAATAGTGAAAATGGAGAAGTAGAAAATAAGAAGTGAGAGTTTGAGTGGAGAAAAGTAGAGAGAACTCTGATTTTTTTTGAAAAATTTAGTAGAGTTTGTCTCTGTTCACTCAGACTTGACTTACCTTCCGGAGAACACCTTGTCCCCCTTTTATAGAAGGAGCTGGTTTATGCCTTAAGTTGTTAAGATGTTAGAGATCTGTTAGGCCATTATAGCTTTGTTAGGCTGTTAGACTATTGGAGATCTGTTAGACTGTTAGAGAGCTATTAGGCTATTGGATTATTGTAGCAGAATGGTCAGCTGTGCAAAAATCGTAGGGCGGCTGTCCATGAGACAAATAAGCTGGAATACAACTGGAAGACGGTTACGGCTAAACTGAATGACAACTGTCAGATAACCATATGTAGATGTAGTAATACATTGGTAAAAGACCGATGTGGGATAGCTGATATCAGCAATTATCTAAACTGGGCATCATGACTTTGGTGTCGATAATCAGATCAACTAGAAACTGACATAAGTTGATTTGATAGAGAGAGATCGGCAAATAACTGAAGTGAGTATCCTGCTTACTAGTAGTTCTGAGCAGCTGACTTAACAGATAATACTGAAAAGTAAGATCGGCTAGAGATCGATGTAATATGAGAGAACAGATACTTCAGATAACAGTTTGCTGGTACATGTCCAGAAGATGATGAGGTCAAACTTATGATGAGCTCAGCTGTCAGCTTGCTGATGAGGTCGATCTTCAATTTTCTGGTAAGATCGGTCTTCTGATGAAGTCGGCCTCAAGATGAGCTCGATCTCCTACTAAGGTCGACAATCAAGATTCACATTGGTATACTTGTTAACTCGATAGCTCTTGAGCATAAGTCTCAAGGACATCAACTGAGGTGGTATGACACCTACAATAAATAGGATTGGTGGTCAAGAGGAGAAGTAGGTAATAAAAGGAACCTACGAAGTTGCCTTAAGTCGGATTAATAATTTTATTAGTAGAAAAAATTAATTTTAAAATTAATTTTTTAAAATTAATATTAAAAAAAAATGACGAACTATGAAGTCCATTCCATATGATATTTAAAAAGAGTAGGATCCTACCAGCAGCCCATAAGACTTGGCCACTCCGATCTCTGATCACATACCCAGGCAGCCAAAGTCCGGAGAAGACCAGAGAACAGTCGGCGGCTGCGGCGACGAAAACCTCGGGATGCCGCCCGCAACCCCTGCCCCCGCCGCCACCCCCCGGAAGTATTACTTTTTCTACGGCCACCGCAAGCCCTCCCAGAACCGCCCCGTCGTCCGCGGCGGCTTCTTCTCCAACCGCAAAACCCTCCCCCCCTCCTCCGCCCCCGCCCCCGCCCCCGCCCCCGCCCCCGCCCTAGCCCCGGCCCCTGTTCCCGTCGACTTCCGCGACTGGGACCCCGATTACCCCTCCTCCGCCGCGGCCGCGCCACCCCCCTCCCTTGCCGCTACTGACCGCCGCCTATCCCCCCTCGCCCGCTACATCCTCGACTCCCTCCGCCGACACCGCTGCTGGTGCCCTCCAATAATCTCCGATCTCCGCAAGCTTCGCCGCGTCCCCCCCGACCTTGTAGCCGAGGTCCTCCGCGCCCGTCCCCTACTCGACCCCGCCATTTCCACCCGCTTCTTTCACTGGGCCGGCAGCCAGAAGGGCTTCCGCCACACCTTCGCCTCCTACAACGCCCTTGCCTATGCCCTCAACGCCGCCCGCCTCTTCCGCGTCGCCGACCAGATCCCGGAGCTCATGGACTCCCAGGGGAAGGCCCCCTCCGAGAAGCAGCTCGAGATCCTCGTCCGGTTGCACGCCGACGCCGGCCGCGGCCTCCGGGTCTTCCACATCTATCAGAAAATGCGAGGTAAGTTCGGCGTCAAGCCCCGAATTTTCTTGTACAATCGAATTTTGGACGCACTGATCCGCACCGGCCACCTCGACCTCGCCCTCTCTGTCTATGACGACGTCCGGGCTGATGGTCTCAAGGAGGAGGCAATTACCTTCACCATTCTCGCCAAGGGACTGTGCAGGGCCGCGAGAATTGATCAGCTTCTCGAGATTTTGGACCGAATGCGGCAGGAGCTGTGCCGGCCGGATGTTTTTGCATACACGGCGATGGTAAAGGTGCTGGCTTTGGAGGGGAATTTGGATGGATGCTTGAGGGTATGGGAGGAGATGAAAAAGGATAGGGTAGAGGCCGATGTGATGGCGTATAAGACGCTCGTTTCAGGGCTGTGCAAGGCAGGGAAGGTGGAGAAAGCTCGCGAGCTGTTTCGGGAGATGAAGAGGAAGGGGTTCTTGATTGACCAGGCAGTGTACGGGTCGTTGGTCGATGGGTATGTGACAGAGGGGAAGGTTGGGGATGGCTGTCAGCTCTTGAAGGAGATGGTGGTGGATGGGTACCGGGCTGATTTGGGGATATACAATTCGTTGATTGAGGGTTTGTGTGGCATTGGGAGGGTGGATAAGGCTTATAAGCTCTTTAGAATGGCAGTTCAGGAGGGGCTCGTCCCAGGCTTTGAGAGTGTGACTCCATTACTGGCTTCTTATGCTGACGGTAATGAGATGGATCAGTATTTTCAACTGGTTGATCAGTTGGGCAAATTAGGTTTCCCAGTTATGGATCATCTCTCTAACTTTTTCACATTCTTTGTAGAGAAGGGAGGAAGGGAATTCAAAGGTTTGGAGGTGTTTGAAGCTTTGAAAGGAAAAGGGTTTTGCAGTGTTGAAATTTACAATATTCTTATTGCATGCCTTCACAAGATTAAGGAGAGAAAGAGGGCGTTATCATTGTTTGAGGAAATGAAGAATTCAAGAGACTTTAGTCCAGATTCTTGTACATATAGTCATATAATTCCTTGTTTAGTAGAGGAAGGAGATGTTAGAGAGGCATGCTCCTGTTTTAATTCGATGAAGGAGATGTCGTGGATGCCTAGTGTTGCAGCTTATTGCTCACTCGTGGAAGGGCTCTGTAGGATTGGGGAAATCAATGCTGCCCTTACACTTGTTAAGGATTGTCTGGGAAATGTGACAAGTGGGCCTATGGAGTTCAAGTACACTCTGACTGTTCTTAACACGTGCAGATCGAAGAATCCTGAGAAAGTGATAGAAATTTTGGATGAGATGATGGAAGAAGGTTATCCTCTGGAAGATATCGTATATTGTGCTATCATCCATGGTTTCTGCAAGTACGCAAGTTCAGGAGAAGCAAGGAAGGTGTTTGCAGTTATGAGAGATCGCAAGATTCTTTCGGAGGCTAATTTTATTGTTTATGAGGAGTTACTTAATGAGCATTTGAAGAAGATCACTGCTGGCTTGGTGATCTCTGGTTTGAAGTTTTTCGGTCTCGAGTCAAAATTGAAGCTAACAAGCAATGAGGATTGACCATGTTGAAGAAATTGCCAGGTACTTCCTGCACTTCTTTGTAAATTGCAATACATTATCAAATGTAGCTATGTAAATATAATCTTTACCACTTATAGGCATCATCACCCTTTTGCTTCTGTGTGATTTATAAGTGTTACTTCTCCAAACTTTTTATATCCTCTTTGACTTGAAATCTGCACGGACGTGTGCTTTTTTATGAGAAATCACATGTAATCATCATGTGAATGAACCACGTTAAGGCTAACTGTGATACAAATGAGCTGAGCGTGTTGGATCTTCTTACTGCTCTGTCAAGACTTGAGTTTATTTTTTCAGGAGTCACCATATTTTTAAAAAAAGAATAATTTATCTTCTCCCATGATACCTTTATTTATGTCGTCCCTATGTCTAACTGAACTACTGGTGTAAATGTATATGCCAGGTCAAGGTTTTACATAATGCATATTTTACTCAAATTGGTCTTACTCTAAGTACTTATCTTTCCCTATGATCTTTGCTGATTGTCATGATTATCCATATAATATCATTACTTCAAAAGTAATCCAACAACTAATCAAGAAAATGTTTTTTAAAAAATCTGAAAATGCTGGGAACATTATTGTGCTAAGTCTAGTGAGTATATTAATGACATGAAACTACACAATATGTCTCAACGAGTTAGTGTAGTTTGGAGAAGAAACGATTGAAATCATGCAATTCTAACTATCCTCCATTTTATACTCATTAGCTTTATTCTTGGTATATCCTTTTATGTTCTGTTATTTCTTATATCATTTTATTAGGATTTGACGTCTCGAGATTCAGTCCATAATAAGCCTACAGCGAGATCGAGGACGACGAACGGAGTTCAACGAGCCCAAGAACAGCCCAAGCGGGCGCACGTGTGAGCGCGGCCAGGCCCAAGCGGGTGCGCGCAGGCGTGGCCCACGTAGAGTTCTCATGCGGTCCACGCACAGGGATCCTTTCTCCGATCTATTTGGATTTTAGGGCCCTTAAGAGGGTCTGTGGGCGAACAGAACAGAGAACACATGCAGAGAGCAGCAGCAGCAGAGACCCTATGGTGTGAAATAGAGACTGTGACAGTTGGCAGAGAGCTCTAAGAAGTTCTAGAGGGTCCTTGAGTTCTGATGAGAGGTTTGTAAGGATAGCTTCTAGTTGAGAATGATTGTGTATAAGGGTTGAAAGAGTGAGGATCTCTTCTTATACTTGTTCTTTTTCGTAATAAAGCTTTGTATGCCTCGTGGAAGTAAGCCTTGAACTGATCCATGTACTTAATTTTTTTTTCTTATCTTATATTTATTTTTTCTTATTTCTTTCTCTTGCTGATCGGATGCAACGCAAGTGGTATCGAGAAGATTTTATAGTGGTAGTGTCCTGGCCAGACATCCCCAATACATCTGTCTTTAATTACAACATAAAATCTTTTGATGTGCTTGTCGTGTACATGTTAGCTCAACAGCATGATTTTTTAGCCTGTTAAGCTATTGAAAGTAGTTCTTAAACTCAAATGTGGCAAGTTATCTTCCAGACTCAAAGAAAATGTGCTCGAAATTTTTCCAACAGGGACAGCTTAAAATTATAGTTTTATGATCATGCTAATTCTAGTCTTGTACCATTTATGACATATCACCTATAATTGAGTTGAATGTCCCTATCTATTATAAGAATAAATTAAGGGCAACTTAAGGTTTAAGTAGAAGGAAAATGGAAGAAGCAGTTATAGACATTGGCTCGAGTATATCAGCAAATGTTGTCGGACATTGCAAGAATATGGCTAGCTGAATTTCAGTAATGATCTTCTTATTGCTTTGACCACATGAAAGTTTGTTTCCCTGCAACATCCCACCTCATAATTATCCAAATAATGTATCTTCTTTTGGTAGCTTCTTTACTTTGTAAACAAACATACCAGTTCTTTTCTTTTTGATAGTGTGAATGTGTTGCATGCTATTTAGTTCCAAACCCAAAGGCAACCCTTATACTCAATGAATCTTGATGTAATATGTCCAATTTTCAATGGGACTCTACATGCTAAACTTTTTGGTCTTTTATCTCATCATGCTAGTCGGGTTATGCAAGACCTAGTCGCAGCTGGTTTGGATAGTCATGTTGAGATTTGACATCCAATATTAGTCTCAATCCATGTGCCTTGCTTTATGATTTGGATAAAAGCAAATTTGAGTAAATTTGGGGAGTCCAAGATCTATCTAGCCTACTTACACCCTATACCTAATTTTTTTAATGATCCTTATCAAGGATTCAAGTCCCAGCAGGATGTACCACGAAATACCGAGACAGAGTACCATCTCTTGTCGGGACAAAGTCGTCCTGCTAGTGTTCTAGCTTGGGACATCTTCTGTTCTAAGTTTCGGGATGGGGCACGACGGGAATGTCTTGTTCCATGAAAAAATCGGGACAGTCCCATCCCACGGAATTAAAACGTTGATTCTTATGCTGGTCAAGAAATAATAGTGGATACAAAGATGTGCACATGATCTAAATAGCATGTAGATGTGGACTAAGTTGTGAAGTGGAAAACATACTGTTGCATCTTCTTGGATTTATATAATCAAGTGTCAACTTAAGGAAACAATTAAAACAAAAAGTTGTGATGTCTTCTTGAGGGACATGCATGAACCTCAAGGAGTTTTAACTACTTGTGCAGTATTTTCTCTTGTGCCGTATATTGACTTTTATACATGCAATCATTATGAGCTGATCTTGTGCATGTAAATGTCATTTCTGGGATAATTCCTTCCCCTTCTTTACCTTGGTTCAGAACTTCCAGCTTTAAAATTTGAATATTGTTATTTTGTTCTTGAAATCTTGGCTAGATTTACAATTAGACTGTACATGAATCAAGTAACAATGAGCATGAACATCAACATCAGAAACATTAGAGAACATGAAGGGGGAGGGAGAGAGGGAGGAGGAGTGGGGTGAAGACTGAAGATGGGTGGTGGAATGAATGAGAAATTAGTGTCAACATTTGAAAGTTTTTAGAAAAAAATGATTCCATGTGTCATGACAAAATCTGTTTGATTCATATATACATTGACATACTGCTCATGATATGTTCAAGTTTTGTTCTGGGGTAACAACATAGCAGTACATCTCCAAAATGCTCCAAAAATGGCGTCAAGAACATTCTTAAGATGGGCTTCATAGAGCTTCTGAAAATGCATGGAATCCACCGATGCACTAATGTTCATGCAGTATCTTTGAGTATTAAATATTCATCATACTGAGCTTTTGATAATCAGATTACAGCAAATATCTTCTTTCTATCTTTCTTTCTTCTTTTGGTGAATGATTGGTTAATATATCTTATGTTGTTGGATTAGTTAATTGCAGATGTGCATACAAGTTTCACACCATCTAATATCAATAGGAATGCTTAACCTAACTTTGATTTGGTCAATTCAGTCATGAGAACCAAGAATTAGCCAAGAGCATGCAGCAGTCTGGAAGTCACAAAAGTAAGGAATAAAATATAGAAGGCTTGTTAATAGGACCATGGCTAGTACCAACCACTGGCTAGTATGGGGCCTGAATTACAGTTCAACTGGCACTTTATACCCTGTGTTATTTTGGGTTGGAATGGGGCTGGTATGGTTTGTACTGATAGTACTTCAATCCTTGTAAATGTGGTGAAGATTTAGTTCGAGAGAATAAATAAATTTATCAGATAAACTAGAACATAATCTTGTTTGTGATGCTGATGCAGGAAGTGAATATGAAGAACGTTTTCATTTAACATTTCTAGGATTATTTTGCTTCTTGATTTTTACGTCCTTCTATCACTTAGGAATGCTTTTCTACCATTGAAGATCAAATTGACTTTTGCTTTTGCTAGTTGCAGCTTGAATGTTCTACGAGCTGGATGAATGTTTTTCAAGTCATGATGGGAACCCATAGCTCCGGAGGAGTTTGGACACCCTCAGAGTAATTGCTGAGGAGAAAAAAATGGGCGCAAGGAACTCTTCTTTGCTGCAATGCAACTAAATTTTGAGGTAACTCTGTGTTCTTCAAGAAGAGAGCATGGTGATCTTTGTACTCTGCAGATTAGAATACTCGTTTCAATTTATATTACAGAAGCTTGATGCAACAGTTCATCATTTCCCTGTAGTTTATGAAACCTTCATAATAATCAAGGTCTGCCTGATGTGTTGCTTGCGATTATAGCTATGTCAAGTAGTGTCAAAAAGTTTGTCAAGGTTGCTTTTATTGAAAAATACTTCGTTATATTTAGCCATGATCTGATTTCTGCCTGACTTGCCTGAATTTGCATTTCTTCTGATTACAGCAACAGAGGAATTCCCGAAGCTGTGCATGTTGCTGCATTTGAAAAAGTTTCCAGATTGCTGCATCATTTCTTACATGAGAAGTGGCAAGTGCAAGTTTGATCTTGCTTAAAGGAATCTGTGCATGCTTTTTGACGCTAAGCTGTAGCTTTTTGCTTGTAGAATAAGTTGATCACGCAGTCCTTTAAATGCTTCAGTGCTCAGTCTTCAGTAGCATCTAATCAAGAAGAGGAAGATTGGGGGTATGCGGAGGCCTGAGGGCATTTTTTTGCTGGTTGGGGTTTGGCTGAAGTGGTACTGTCGCGGTGCAAGTGTTCATTAGGTCATGAACCGTCTCAGCTACCCATTTCAGCTTACATTGTTGACTAACATTGTTTCTGGAAACGAACATTCTTTATACAAATCCGTGGCAACTGATGCATTAATGGCCTGAGCTATTGCTCATATGATAATGGTTCCATTGTAACCAATGTAAGCATCGTTTATTCAAAAGATGACATTTATCATTATAAATGCTGACTTTGATTGTTTAAATTATATAGTATTGATTTTTTCTCTTCAGATGTGTCATATTATTTATATTGAATAAAGTTCAACAGCTTTTAGTTATACAGCAATCATAATTTTTCTGAAACAGGGACGCCACCTTGTCTCATATACTGATTGCATTGAAAACTTCACTTGTATATTGGCATATTATATGTGGACCAAATTTCAGATGATGTCAGCCATGGCATGTTTCTACTTTGTTTTGTTCAGCTGAATTATGCTTGCTTCTAGCGTTCACCAATGCCAGCATCTTAGAAAAAGAGGATTCTAGCATTAAGAGGGTGTTTTGTTTGTGATCAAAATCGAAATTGGAATTGATTGGAATGATCATATCGCCTGATGTATTCATTTTGTGATCGGAATTGAATACATTTTGTGATCGGAATTGAAAATGGAAGGGAATTTGAATACTAAAGGAGAGTAATGATAAGATTTTGAAAGATTCAGGTATTTCTATTCCCTTCTGGAATTGGAAAGAGAGTAGGAGTTCTTTCAACCGAATTGTTAGAATGGAAGTTACTTATTTTCATTTTAGAGTCCAACATCCTTCTACAAAACATGTTGTGCCAACTGCATTCCATGTGTAACCGGGAAACATGTCCGGTTACTATCCTTGGTCTACCTGATTCTAAATAATTGAGCACAAGAGGCTGCATATATCCTTTGAAGCTCATTTCGGTTTTCTTTGTCATGCTACTACTTGGTTGGATAAGACTTCATTTTTGCAGCTGTAAGATCACCATATTTTCCTACAAAATCGTTGCATATTCTGTACAAAAGGAAGCTATGTGGTACCATTTTCCAACATATTACAGCAAACCAAGAGACGAGGAAAAATTTAGCCTCTGTTTACACCCCGTCTGGGACGGTTGCGAGCTCGTGAAACAGCAGCCACTTCCTCCTCTTTTTGTAGCAAGATTTCCCCATCGCCATCAACCCCAGCTGCTGCTGCTGCTGTTATCGCCTTCTCTGCTACTTCTGCTTCCTTTTCATCTTCATCATCATCTTCTGCAGCTGCTTCGTTCTCTTCCAGTATTGCTTGGTTCATTGCAAGCTAATGAAGAAACAAAACAAGCAGAAAGGCAAGTAACAGAGAATTATTTCCAACACTTTATCTCGAGCTGTTTGTTAGAAAAGGGGTCAGTGAGGATACATGGCGAACATATAATGTGCTACATAGCTGTGGGTGTTTTAGCTACCTCCTCAAGGTACTTCTCATCAAGCCTGTCGGCGATCCTGATGGAGGTGAAGATGGTGCCGGCGATGAGGGAGAAAGGGAGGACGAAGGCGAGGATGAGGCTGTTGGTGGTCGGCGGCCCAGCCCTCACAACTAGCTCTCTCTCCCGCCTTCTACGACCACCGCGAAGGTTTCCAGCAAGAGCAAGAGCACGAGTACGGGAGGAAGAGGGGCGCGAGGGGAAGAAGGTAGCAGCAGCAGGGTATTTGTTGAAATGCCATGGTGAGCTCGAGGGTGCAGGACTCAGAGCGAGGATGCTTCGAGCCATTTGGAGGTGTCGCCGGGTATGGTCGTGGGAAAGGGAGAGAATCTGAGAGGCCTCGTCGTTGCAGTGCTTTTTTAGGCCACGAGAGATCACAGCGGGATATTTATCTCGGTGGGATTGGGCTGGAGTTCCTCTAAATCCGAACCCAATGCTCCGCAACGCTGCATCCAACCAAATTGGGACACTGGAAAATCATATTGACCGGACGCTAAGGGTCTGTTCTTTTATATATAAATATTAAAAAAAATTAATCAATTGATCAATTTTTTTATATTTTTATATTTTTCAAAATGAATAAATTATTTTTTTATAGGTATCATTTATGCATGAAATAAAAAAAATATCTAGGAGGTGGCTAAATCATTTTTCCATCATCTAGAAAAATAATCTTTTTAATTCATTCCTAATATACATTTAACTTAATAATAATATAATATAATATTATATCATATCATATTTATAAAATATATTATAATAATATAATACTATAATAATATAATATATTATTATATATAATAACATATATTAATATAATATAGTAAGTATAATATAATATAATATAATAATGATATATAATAATATAATATATTATATATTAATATTTTATAATATATTATACTATATTATTATATATAATAATATTACAAAATATATATCATATTATATTAATATAAGATATTATTATAATATATTTATAATATATTAAAATTTTATAATATAATATAATAAGATAATATATCATCATAAGATAATATAATATATAATAATATTATATTAGAATTATATTATATATTATATATTATTATAATATAGTACATTATAATAATATAATAATGTTATAAAATATATGTTATATTATATTAATATAAGATATTAATATATTATAATATATTATTATATATAATAATGTATAATAATATAATATAGTATAATATTATATACTATAATATATTATAATAATATATAATAATATAATAATAAAATATATTATATGTCAATATAATATGTATTATATATAATACTATAATAATAATAATATAATATTTTTATATAATAGTGCATACTAATATAATATATTATATTATATTATGCTATATTATTATGTATAACAATATTATATTATATATTATATTATACTAATATAAGATATTAATATAGTATATTATATTGATATATTATATTATAATAATATAATATATAATAATATATAATAATATTTATATAATAAAAAATATTATAAAAATTATAGATAGATCATAGCAACTTATCCAAAAAAATAGTAATATAAAAGAACATGGGTAATAAATTTTTGAGCCATTTTTCAATATACAAAAGAATATGGATAAATTATTTTACTATCTAAATATTGTCTGAAAAATACTTATCCAGAAAAATATAGTTTTTTGGATAAATCTTTTATCCGCAAAAGAACGAGTCTTAAAGAAAAAAATATAGAGTGGATTTTCTATTTTGTCACATTTCCTCTGTTATCTATCTTAAAATAGAAGTCTAGAAGTAACGAACTTCTCCTACTGTCCCAATTTGGTTGGTTTTGATGAACAAAAATCATATCATCTGCGCACTAAAGAAGAAAATATGAAGCAAACTTTCTATTTTATCATGTTTTTCTTGATGCCTATCTTCTATCTTAAAATAAAAGTCTGAAGGTCAGAAACTTCTACCGGTGAAGTCATTAGTCCCATGATTAAAAAATAATAAAAAAAAAGAGAAATCATAAGTGGCATCATTTTTCTTCATCATTTTCAAAAATATTTTTTATCGATACATACTATACGATTAGATAATACACACTAAATAAATTAGTCATCTAGCAAGTCATACATACATTTAAGTTAATCGATACGTAGTTTTTAGAATATAATATTCACGATCAAATAATATATATTTAGTAAATTAATTATCTAGTAATTTAATATACATTTTTAAGTAAACTAATACATAATTTCAGGAACATCATGTTCACTACAACACACTACGTGGCCAGATAATATATGCTCATCAACTTTCTAATGTACACCATAATTTTTTTTAATATATATCCAATAATATTTTAATACACATCTCTAGGTAAATTAATACATAAATTTTAGAATATATTTTTTATCTGAAGGTGTGTATTAAATCATTGCTATATATATATATCAAAAGAAGCTTGCAATATATATCAGAAAATTAGTATGTATTATCTAGTCATGTAGTGTGTATCAGTAAAATGAAGTTATAGAAACTATATATCAATTTGCTTAAAGATATATCAAATTACTATATGACTAATTTACTAAATATATATTAACTAGCCGTGTACTAAGTATTAGTAAATTTTATATTTTGTAAACTATATATTGATTTATTTAGAGGTATATATTGAATTATTTGATGATTAATTTGCTTGATATGTATTATCTAATCATATAGTGTGTGTATTCTAAAACTAAGAAAGAAAGAAAATGTCATTTTTTTTTTTAATCGTAGGACAAACGATTCCATTAGTAAGAAGAGTTTTTAACTTTTAGGCTTCTTCTATAAGATGGATATTAAGAGGAACATAGCAAAATTGAAAGTTCGGCCTATATACCTTTCTCTAATGCCTGTCCCATTTGCTTTTTGTTAGGTCTTGATAAGCCAAATTGGACCCCTTTTCCCCCTCTCCTGAAATCAAAATTATTTAGATATCTGCTTAAAAATCTAAATTGTCTTGAAATGTTATGAGTTGGGGCAGGGGTTGTATCTTTTGCACCAAAGGATTCATCTTCCTTCATGAGTGCAATGATTGCTTTAGAATCTGTGCATCTCGATGGATGGAGTTCAAGGTGCTTTGAGATCTGTGTGATGCACGATTCAACAATCAGCTTTGTAAAAGAAGAACAATCATCCTTTACTTTCCAAACAATGTGAGCCGAGTCCTATTGACAAATTTCCATGTCAATGGGCTGGATCGGATCAAGATTAACTATCATTGATGAAAAGCAACAATCTCTGTCATTATCTCCTATTCTTTTAATATCAAGATCTGAAAAGTTTCAGCACTCTACGAGGGACCGTCATACTCATTCCTTTTTAAATACTAGCTTAGAACCCCATGCGATACACAGCATGTAATTATTTTCTCAAATAATATTTTTATAAATTAAAAATCCAACATAATATTAAAAACATCATAGATGATATCAAATATTATAAATAAAAATATAAACTCAAACACACATATCCTTTTGCCTGGTTCAAGGTTTGTAGCATATTCAAATCCCCTCATCTTCAACACTCTATGGGAGTTAAACAATCCAAAGGGAGCTAAGCATCCTATATTTACTGATGGATAGTAGATGGATTGATGTACCATTTAGTTTAAATTTTAAAGAACTGAAGTTACGAAACAAGTATTCATACTGAGTTAAGCCATTCACTATTCACCATAAGCAGTTGCAAAGTTCATGAGAAGTCCATAATCAACTTTTACTATACCATGATAAATTTATTTAAAATCATCAAGAAATATCTTTAATTTATAAATTTCTCAATAATACATATGGACAGCAGAAGCTAAGGTCATCCATCACCAATTTCTTTTTTCACCTGAAAGCCTTCCAACAGAATGTGGACCTTAATTTGGCGACATCATAAAAATCTATAACTTTGAAATGTTCATAGTGCAGACAATGGTCCTCTAGGTTTCATTTTTAACACCAATAATAGTGTAAAAATATGAATAAAAATAAAATAAAATAAAAAAACTTTTGCATCTATGGTTCTTGGTTCATCGAAAATTGCTGGAAGAATAAAAAAGTCATGAAAAATATAATCAAACATGCAAAAAAAAATTTCTTGTTTGAGTAGAAAGAAATAAAAGACTAAAAAATTTTGACAAACAGACCAGTCAAGCTCACCTGATATCCTAATTGCTCCACTACACCAGCACATCCCTCGACACGCCATTCCCAAACACGATCAAAAACAGCTAGCCGACGTCTGAAGATGATAGCTCATCCCCAGAATCCAAACCTCTACGCTCCCCCTCCTCCACCTTTCCCTACTGTGGAGCACCATCTCGGCTTTCGCCATCGAGAGCCCCACAACCGCAGCAGCACTCTTACTCACCGCCTCCTCCCTCGCACCCATCGACCGTGCAGAGCTAGCACACTTATTCTCCAGTGCCCTGATTCGCTTCTCGATCGTGATCTGCTTCTTGACCGCCGACGTCAAAAGCTTCCTCTGCAACCTTCAGTTCCACTCCTCCACCAACTCCTCCCTGCTCTCTCTCGGCTTGCTCCACTTCACCTCCGGCAGTGAGCTTTGGAGGCTCATCCATAGTGCCATTTGAAGCTCCAAACTCCGTTGAGCCTCTCCTATGGCTCTATGCCAGCAGCTTCTTCCGCAACCTCTCAAATGCCTGTATGGCTCCAATCTTTTCATGATTTCACTCTACATAATTTCTTGAATGCGTGGCATCTAAAAAGCCCAACCACATGTCAAACGAGACAACCTGTCTGGTTGCTCCGTTCTAATATATATATATATATATATATATATATATATATATATATATATATATATATATATATATATATATATATATATATATAATTTCATATGCGAAGGGAACACAGCTGATGTTACTTTCATCTCCATCCATTGGTTCGGTTCGGAGAAACGTTGTGCTGCCTTCTCTTTAACATGCCTCCTGGCCTCATCACACACGGTCAAAAGCAAGCACAAAAGCCATAGACACCAAAATTAGAGGACAAGCCCAGCATCCATCTGGGCTCCTATAAATTCTTCAAAAGTGTTAAAAAAAATTAGGAAATTCTTTGGCAAACTGTGCCATGGAAGAATAGAAGGGAAAAAAAAAAAAAATGAAAGGAGCCTTTTCCACCCATAATTCGGCGAGCAAGCGACTATTACCTTAAGTCCGACGAGGAATCAAATTTAGTGTATACGAATATAAAATCATGCATTGGTCCTTTTGCTGCAGGCTTTTGACGAATCCTTATTCCAGAAATATCTACATCTGGAACTATCAACCATAGGCACGTAACTGGTTCCCAATAAGTACATGCATTCAGCCCTAAAAATAAGTTATTGAACAAATGTGTTATGGTTTGGATAGTTCAAAATATTGGTCTGCTGATTGAACCTTACATCTTTTGACCTATGAATAATTAATCCTTATCATCATTATGCCGGAATCCATGCCAACTAACTAATTTGTATTAATTAGATTAAATATCATACTGATTACAAACTAATCATGATCAAATGTATCACAGAAAAGAGATTGCTGTTGATAATAGTTAACTTTGATGTCTATTATTTTATTTCATGTTTTAGTAATCAGAAGAAATGAATTCAAATCTAAGACTGCAAATGGGTTGGGTTGATCCATGACTTGATCCGATTCGAATCGTTTAAAAAGACTCACGGATTCAAGTCGGATTCTAAAATTGGATCTGTTCTATTTTTCGAATCGAATCTAGATTTACTAAATTTTGATCCAATCGGACCCACTTAAATTTTGGATTTATATGAATATTATGCTCAATGATCCAATTTGACTCGAACCCGTTATATGACTCAAATCCATTATATGCTAGCATGGGTTAAACATAAATTATGGTGGATTGCCCACCTAGACGATATTATCTTCTTCACTTTTCACCCTCACAATTGAGTGGCACCCACTGATTCAAGCTAATAGAGTCTCTAACAAATATTATCTTCTTCTCTTTTCGCCTCCACAAAAAATCCTTCGCATCAAATCTGCACAACTTTTCCAACTCAAAAAATTTAGAGGATTAGTAGGAAATAAATATTTGTTGTATCTCACGATCGGCTTTTATATATACATGAGATACATCTTAATAGTTTTTTGGGATGTAATTGTCACATGTTAACGATCACTCCAAAAATCATTGTTGTGAGTGTCATTGGATGGTAAACTTGTAAGATCATCTTCAACTTCAATCATAGGAATCAATTGAATAGCTATAATTGATGCCTATTGGTTAATTTGACCCATGATCTAACCCAGATCTAATCCGGATCCGAGCCTGACCTGATCTTTTGTTAAGTTGGATCCGGATCTAATATCAAGATCTGATCAAAAAATTGAATCAGATCGAAGTCACTCATGACCCGATCCGACCCAACTTATTTGCACCTCTATTCAAATCTCTTCATGAGAGGGAGTGGTGCATAACATTTCGACTTACTTCTTATGTAGAAGTATGAGATTTGGTACTTTATTGCATGATATTAAAACTGGATAAGTTGGATATAGTAGATTTGGCGGTCTATAACTAATATAGGAGAATGATTGAGGCTTTAGAAAAATGTAGGATTTTGATCGTATTTCATGAGTAATTTCTACTGTTGCTTTGAAGTCAACAATCCAATTTCTTTCCTCTTTTTTTTTTTTGAAAAGACCCAATTTCTTCCTCCCGATACTTCTAAGTTTAATACTGTGAATTTATATGTTAGAACTGTCAAGATAAAATTCAAAAAAACATAGCTTTCCTCTTTATATCAAACAACTTATATTTTATTTTTACACTTCTAGAATGTATTCTACAAACCTATTTTATAAAGAATAAAAAAAATATTATTATTATTATTCTCAATTAAATCTCCGTGATGCGGGGGTTAAGTGCTAAGTTGCAAAAGAAGATCAATCATCCTTTACTTTCCAAACGCCGTGACTTGAGTCCTATTGTCAAATTTCCATGTCAATGGACTGGGTCGGACCCATTTCGCACATCAAAAGTGGGCTGGGTCGGACCGATTTCTCACATCACAGATTGGCTGGGCCGGCCCGAACGGCCTGAAGACCGGATCAGGGACAAACGGGGCCCGGGCTTACGTTGCACACGCCTCGCAAACCCTACTTTTTTTTATCTCGCCGCACCTCCTCCGATTTACGTAAGCGTCAATACCTTGGTGCGCTCCGCCTCAGCTCTACTGCGGTCGATGCTCCGCTCTGGCGGCGGTGACCTGATCCAGGCGGGCCGGAGAGAGGAAGGCCTCTTTCTTAAACGGTGTTCGCCCTCCTCCCATCTCGCCCTCTCCTCGCCTCGCCTCCTTTCATGTCTTCCCTCGGCTTCCCCTTCTCTGCTGGCCTCCTTTGGACCGGGTTCCAAGTACTGATTTCCTCTCCATACCATTCTTCCCCTATACGGCTCGCTGCCTCCTCTGATCGACGAAGAAAAGAAGCTCTTTTTGAAAATTTTCCGTTGTTTAGTGGTGGTTCTTTGGCTCTGCGGTGAGAATGAGTGATCACAAGGTATTTTTGCGAAACCCTAGTTTTTTTAATATTGCCTTATCTGTCTCTGGATAGCTGGAATCATGTTTCGATATTTGGACCGTCTATGGTTTTGGTGTTTGATTTTGAGATTGGGTATCCATTGGTTTGTTGACAAAGCAAGGATTTTGATTACGTTATCGTGAATATTAGAGCTTGGTGTATTGATTTAATGGAGGTTTTGTTGCTTTTTGAACAATGACGCATGCAAAAATTTGGTTTTATGTGGGCTGATAACAATGTAGATATATATTGCTGTGTTGCTTTATTTTAGGTGCAAGAGGTAAACGTGTCACTTTCGGATCTGCTCCAATGATTTGTTGTGCCTGTTTTGGTGGATGCGTAGGAATCGACAAGATTCCTAATAAAGTTAGTTATTTCTTTTCTGCGTATGCAAATCCAATATTTATTAATGAATGCAGTACATCGAGTTTTGTTTATGACAGCACAATCTAATGCAACAATCGGTTTTTCCATGTTGAGCACTATTTGGATTGGAATTTGTCCATGGGATATTGGACTGACCTAGGCTTTTTTTTTTTTTTAACTTCAGATGGGCTGTTGTCGCGTCTCTTTTCACTAATTATAGTGACTACAGTATAGCATAATCAATTTGACAGTTGTTATGGACATATAGATTACTTGTGCTTATTTATTATTGTGGATTGGTTCACTCTTATACTGATCACATTACCAACCTATTCTTCTTGTTAATTGGCTACGTACCAGTCCCATGTGTTCCATATAGATGATATCTGGTATTTGCATATACCCACATCGATGGTAACAGATGCACTTTCAATTTCAACTGTAAGCATGAAGAGGTGAGGTACAAGCTAGGTGCAGATTATGACATCGGCATTGAGAGTCGGGGTCGGTGTGATGGGGTTTGCTTAGGCTGATTTTTGAGGTCCAATTATGCATGAGACAATTTTCTGTGTCATTTTGTGCATCATTTGGCCTTAAATATATTTTGTGGAAGATATGCTGGGCAACAAATTTAGGAAATATTTGCCAATGCTTGCAGAACTTGGACAGATGTGGTATGTAAATTAAAGTTTCTGGTAGATTATATGTCCACTGAGTTAATTACAGGAAAATTTTAAACTCTCTGGATATTCTTCTTTCATGTAATTATTATAGCCCATGGCGCTGCATGCTGGCAACTTTTGATTTGTTTGTTTTAATATGTGATGTTACATTATTTTTTTCACCTTTTATCTTTCAACTGATCACAGCTCTTGCCTGTCCGCTAGAGGCCATACTTCTATCTTGCTGGAAATTTAAAGTTGTCAAAACTCCTTACTTCTACATTCTAGTATGTCTTTTCTCAACTTTATTCTTGGCTGCATTTGCTTTAGCAGGTCCTATTATTTGGGTCATTCACTGAGGATGAGACTAGGTTCTTTCAAAGTCAGTTAGTTGAAAACAATGTGCGTCCTTTGGAGAAGGCAAGATCGCAGTTTGGATCTTTAAATTCTGCTTCTCTAAATTCATCTGATGGTTCCAGTGCTGAACCCAAACAAACTGATTCATCTGTAAGTTCAAAGAATGTCCAAGGTTCAAAGCTGGATTCGAAGGACGAAAGGACCAAGAATGAAAAGGCCAAAATAAGTAATAATTTCGAAAGGGATACTGGGGCTCAAGCAAATGGAAGCCCTAACTCTTGTCTTTCCCATGATAATGGGATTACTGAAAATGGGAGCGATACTCTAGATTTAGCTTCTTTGCCAATATCTGAAACTGAAGCTGCCAATACAGAGTTGCTATCAAGCCCAAAGGTGCATCAGAATGGAATTCAAACACCTAAACACAACAGCATTTTAGTTGATTCCTCAGCAGTTGTGAACTCTGTGTTGGATGTTCCAAAAATATCGAGTGAGAAAACAAAATCGTCTGACGGAATACTTCCACGAGGCTTAATAAATTCAGGAAATCTATGCTTCCTTAATGCAACCCTGCAAGCACTTCTCTCCTGTTCACCATTTGTCCAGCTTTTGCAAGACCTAAGAAATCAAAATATTCCTAAGGTTTTGATAATTCATAACACTACTTACATTCTTTTTTTTTGTGTTTTTTCTCTTTGATCCTCATTTAGATTACTTGTTTCTATTTTAGATTGGCTATCCAACGTTAAATGCATTTGTGGAGTTTATCTCTGACTTCGACATGCCTGATGATTCAAGTGCAAAGAATAATGAGAGAGAAGTTCTTGAAACTGGGAAGCCTTTCAGCCCCATTGTGTTTGATCCTGTTCTGAAAAAGTTTACCCCTGACTTGCCAACTGGAATATCAAGCAGGCCAAGGTGTGTGCTTGTACGGTACTCTTGTTGTGTTTTCCTTCCATAACATAGTAATTTACTTTTTGAGTTGTGTTTATTTATGGATTTCCCAGAAAATTGTAGAGGTTTCTCTAAATCAACAAAGGAAAATAAATCTTGATACTTTATGAATTTAACCTGTTGATCCTATATTTTTGTTCTTTCTTATTTTGGGTTTTGTCACTTAAAGGTCCAGAATTAATAGTCCTCATAATTGATATAAAGAAACATTGGATCTTATGATTCTTTTAGTCAAATGGATAAGTGGCAGATGAGGAAGTCAAGCTTGATTTATAGGAATTTTCTTCTAGTCCTCTAGCTATATTTGCCATGTGGAATTTGCTATTACAACATCTATGGAAATACATTGGTGTGCCAGTTTCTTTTTTTTTTTTTTTTATGGTATATATGTGCATGGGAAAGGGGTGTTAAATGAAACAGCTGGACATTAAGTTAAAGCTAGGTGAATCATTTATGTCACTTATCTAGAAATGCAATGGTTTTTTCAGGTTCTAAGGGTTTATTTGCAAACAGCCAGTGCAAATGTACCTAATTAGATGTCTGTGGTGTTGAAGTCTTATTTTTTACTCGACATGTTGTTATGCTGTAGTTTGTAGTACCACAGAAAATCTGAACTAGTTCTGCCTAAAACAAAAGGTCATATAATATGTTTATAATTTACAATTTCGGTTGGTAGAAAACATGGATTTCTTTAGTTGTCGCCTGCTATTAATTGGAGAGAGATATGTTTCAAAACTACAATTTAATAGTTAAGATTTTTTTGTCATGCAGTACATCAAGGTTTTAAATCCCGTGGGATGAGACTGTTCCGATTTTTTCATGGAACGGGATGCATCGCCGTCCCGCTCCGTCCTGACACTTGGGACAAAGGATGTCCCAAGGTATCCCGATCGGGACGCTGGGACACTAGCGGGACAGTCTGTCCCAACACATGGGATGGTACCCCATCCCGAAATCCCACGGGATGTCCTACTGGGATCTGAATCCCTACAGTATATAGCTTCATGCAACTGTCAGTGCATGCACCATTTCAATAGTAAAATAACATTGTACTATTATCGCTAATAAATTCTATGTTGCTTCCATGTCATATGACATGATAATGAGCCCAGTTATTTGTCAATCCACTGAGTTCTTAAACATGCATGTGGAATTTTATGGTGTATCTGGAGACCACTGACTTATGCTGAACCAACTAAAAGTTCAATCTTTGAACCTATCATGTGGATGCTGTAGAAAGTGAACTTTACCCCACTTTTCTCTGTAAAACACCATTAACCTTAAAAACTTTTGCAATTATGAGAGAGCCTGTATGTAGATTTTTATATGCATGGTGCCTTGTTTATAGTAAAAAAAACTTAAAAAAAAAAAACTCTTAAGATAATGGTGTATCATTTAAATTGTTGGGATCACGCATAGATATGTATACATACTAGGGGTAATTGGGGGTGGGCGTGCATGCATGCCATTGATTGGGCATATCTGTGTGTAAGCTTTCTGCATTGGGAAGGGGAAAATTTTCATTCCAAGCCTGTTAATTCTTCCTCAAGGTTTTTGATATATTTTTCATGGAGCCCAAGAAATATGAATTTGTTCAAGGCTATCTAGGTAGATGATGCTATATCATATGTCTTAGTGAATTCTAATTAGTAATCCAATGATGCAAATTTAAAGAGCAATTATCTCATTTGATAGAATTCCGTCTTAAGTATTGTTAATCCTGAGATACATTATTGACCCTCTCCATATTAGGCTTTTGGGGTCAAATGGTTAATATTGTATCATAGCTTGGGTTGGTTGGAGGCCATGAGTTTGGATCCCCTCCATGCTAATTAGTTATTTAATTACCCGGTTATTATCTTGACTCATGCCAGTCACTGCATTTAATACCTTGACTTATTTCAGTCAATATGGTCCCACCACATGCATGGTCTGGCCTGCACATGAGAGGGATTGTTGAGCCATTAAGCTTTTGGGATCCATTGGTTAGTTAACAAATATTCAATCACTTTTATGAGATGCATTTTATCTTCATTTTGTAGTAACATTTTTCTCTCTATCAAAAGACAAACAATTGACAAACGCCTTCAATGCTTTGTTTAAGTGACTTATCAGTAAGATGGAGTATTTTCTTAGGCTGCTATCTATTACCTAAACATCAATTTTTTGCAGACAAGAAGATGCCCAGGAGTTTTTGAGTTTTGTCATGGATCAAATGCACAATGAACTGCTGAAGCTTGATGGCCATTTCTCTGGTTCAAATGGAGGAAAATTGCCTCTGGTTTCTTATGCTGAAGATGATGGTTGGGAAACTGTTGGACCAAAAAACAAGTCTGCAGTGACCAGAACCCAGAGCTTTGTGCCATCTGAGTTAAGTGCAATTTTTGGGGGTCAATTAAGGAGTGTTGTGAAGGCCACAGGTACCCTGACTGTGTTGCATTATAGATATTAGAATGCAAATAGTGCTAAGTATCTGTATATGCTCTGCTTGATTTGTTCAATAAATCTCAAATCTAGCAGTTTTCTTTATTATAGGTTCCTCTGATTGCGAGCATGGACATTGAACTCCTCTTTTCTCCAGTGCTAGCTGTTTTTACTATTTTTTTAGTCGTGCTATTGTAGCTTCGTGCATGTGTATTCATTAAGATGCTCCCAAACAACATGGCTTTCTATTTGATTGAGAGTATTATTTGTTCTGACCATAGACACTTGTCCATGCAATGAACTCAATCTTGGCTAGCTTTCCTACAAGCCTTGTGATGGTGTTGCTGTATCACCTTGACAAGTTAATTTCAAATGTCTTAATGTTGCTATTGCTTCCCATACTTATAATGCTTCATTGCTTTAGTTATAATAACAAAAATCTGTTATGTGGTGGCAATATTTGTTATTCATTTAAAATGACTATTGGCATTCAGGGTCCTTGAAGAAGCATGCTTATTAACTTATGGTGCTTTTCTTTTGCTTAATCTCTGTTTGCTAAGGGAAGTGCTCAAGGGGCTCATATGGGTAGCAGGAATTTTTAGTGGCAGATAGAATAGCATTGATTGGGCCATGGCGAGTTCACCAAGAACATGAAATTTGATTTTTTTCGTAATATTACTTCTCTCTAGTTGAATGGTGCTAGTTAAAAAGCCTTATTTGGAAGAGGCTTGGTCATGTTAAGTTTGTAGCTTACTTGGAAATGTGAATAATCCTTCCTGTTACCCTATTTAGGTGCCTATAGAAAATTTTGGAATTTAACACTGAAGTTTGTATAAATATTTAAATGATGATGTAACAATTTAAAATCATGTTTCTGGCCGGTAATATCAAATTTATGTATTAGCTGGATATCTCGTACTGTTGATGCCCTTCTCCTGTTACTAATACTGTAAGGATTTGTATTAGTATCTCTGAGTAAGATGGTGGTTAATACTGATAACTATGATAAGAAGTCATACCTCATTATTTGGATTGACTTTTGACTAAAGCATCACCTCTTTTCATATCCAGTACCATGCTAAGCATTTATCTTAGCTTCAATGGCCAGGTTTGCCTTCAAAAACAAAGTATCAGAGCATCTTACATTTTTTGTCATGTTGACAGATAATTAATATTAGCTAATTTTATATATGATTTTAATCTTGATGTCGATACTGAAATGCTAATTTTATAACCTTAAGTTAAAACTAACAAGTGCCGTTCCATATTATATATCCCATATATGCTACGTAGTGAAACACACCTTAGCAAACAAACCTTGTCTCAGTTATTTGGGACCACTTGTGTGACAATAAATCTTTACCATGTCTCTTTTATTCTGCTATCAGCTTACAGGTTCATTTCGGCGCTTTGAGTCTGCATGTCCACGAATCCTAACTGTTGCCACTCTTTGAAATTCAAAATACTGTGAGTTGTCTCCGATTGAAATGTCAGGTCCTAGTTGTATGAATTTCTTCACACAGCTTTTGTATTGTGTTACACTTGCATTGTATCTGCTATTTGAGATTTCTTTCCTTCAGTACAATTGGTTATGTCGTTTGGTAGTTTTGCGGCCATGTCTTTAGATCCTTCAGTTTGAGAATCAGGGACTTGATACCTTGTATTGGCACGGATATGTGCCTTGAATTCCCCCATTTATTGAGATGCTGTAAGCTGATACTTTGTTTTTGTCCAGCAATGGATGACATAGTTTATTCAAAACTTAAAAACTGACACTGATTCTAATGTCAATGCAAGAGTTATGTGATGAATAATTCCAGATGATGCTTGCATCTTCATTGCAATTTATGTAGTTGGATTTATTATAATGCTTTGTGATGCAGGCAACAAGGCTTCAGCTACAGTTCAGCCCTTCCTTCTGCTCCATCTTGATATTTTTTCTGAAGCTGTTCATACTATTGAAGATGCACTTCATTTGTTTTCTGCTCCCGAAACTGTTGAAGGATACAGAACTTCAGCTGGCAAGGTATCCACCCGTTGCTTTATTGTCTAGTATGATTCATTGTGAAGAGCCATTTGGCAGGCATCTTATTTTCAAATTCATATTCTCTGTTACCTTTGACTAGAGTTATGGAAACCAAGGATTTATGTACCACATTGTATTGGTATAATGTATGATATGTCCTATGCCAGACGGGGACAGGAGTGGTACAAAGGCACATGACTGGTAGGGTAGGTTATTGTACCTTGCCAGCTCCTGAATGGCACATGGTAGTTTAATCCTTTGGGGAAACCTGTGAATGGTTTATGCTTTAGCATGTACATCTAAATACGAACTTTTTAGCAAGGATCATCTTAGCACTGTTATTAAAAAAATACTATGATTCACAATTCGGATCTTATAATGTGGATCAAGAATGTCCTTAACAATCTGAATCTCATACTTGGGTAAGAATTGGTTAGGAACGTAGGATATAGATCTGTATTATGAATTGTACAGTCTCTTGGATTATTAGATCCAACTTGACTATGCTATTTACTTATTAAATAATGTAAGCCTATGTTTGATGGTTTATTCGTTTATATTAGCGTTAAACTTGCTTATCACTGATAAGGCTCAAGTGTAAAATCAGCAAGCCTGTCATTGGAATTCGTTAAATGAAGAATGTGAAGCAAAATTTTATATTTTTACGACTGCAGGAAAAAATCTTATCTCTTCACCACTCCTCCCCCCCCACCCCCCCAAAATAAAAATAAAAAATAAAAAATATACCTGAGAGGATAATCAAATTGATAGGTTAACTAATGTGTATGGACTTTTATTTTTCATTCAACCGTTTCATTGTTGGCTTATATTTTAATTTTGTATATTTGTTTCATATTTTGAGAATTCTGAAACAAATCAGGAAAAAATTAGAATCTGCTATCTAATCAATCCAATATAACCTCCTCTATGATTAGTCACTCGATCCTGATCTTAACGATACTACAAGCATTAAATATATGAACCAATTAAACTGCTCTTCCTTATTTCTTTCTTTATGAAATAATGCATCCAAGTGTCAGTTATCTCATGAAGCTACTAGTGGTATAATGTTCTTCATGCCTGAGGAAGGAGGGCAGGCCTGGCGTGGTGGTAAGGTTGCTCCATTTTGACCTGGATATCATGGATTCAAAATGCAGAAACAACCTCTATATATACAGGAGTAATGCTTTGTACAGCCAACTCTCACCAGACCCTGCAATAGTGGGAGCGTTGCACTCTGGGATGCCCTTTTCTGTCATGTTTGAGGAGCATTTTTGGTGATCACAACATTATTGCATTTGAGCATCCTCAAAACATTGATTTGTGTGCTTGAAGGACATATAAATTTTGGACAGTTAGTGCTACCTGAACATCTGATGTTGTTGCCTGATGTTAATTGTCACAAAGTGTGTGACACTTAAAATCTCAAAAGAAACTGAAACAAGGACAATTTAGTGCCATCCAAATACGTAAACTGTATAAAATTCTGCTAATTTTAATTAGGTTGGCTACTAGATGGTTTTTCTTGTTGAAATATTGTTTATGCTATGTGTCATTCAAGAAGAGAAGAAGAGGTATGATAATCAAAAGCATTCAAACACACTATCTTAATGAAGTTTCGCGTTTTAGGTGATTGAGTGTGAAGTATGTTTATAGTTGCATTGAAGTGTCAAACACCCATGTGGAATGCTGACACTTCAGGCTAATGTAAGTAGAAAGGTTTATTCTTTATACGTAGAGTGCCAGGACCTCTTAGTGTCCGAAAGTGTTCATACTCTGAAATTCTAAAAATTATTGTGTTTGGCCAACATATTAGAGAATTTGGGACAATTCAGAAAACAATCTGATGACAGATGTACTATTATTTTGGCCATATTTTTTCCTTGCAAAGTTGTTTTTTATATATAGTATCAAAATCTGATGCAATTCCTCAATACCTCCCTCATGTGGAGGTTCCTTCTCCCAACAAATTGTGTTTTGTCATGGTGCACAAGTCTTTAGCCAAGAAGGCTCCATAATAAGACCAAGCAGATGTTTACAATCAGCTGCCACCTTAGATCAAAATCTTCCAGCTTGTGCCTACTCGTTTGGCTTATGCCACTAGGATCTTCCACAAATTAGTTTATGTTCAGAATGCAGAGTACTTTGTTCTTGGCTGAACTTGGTTAGTAGGAAGATGTACCTTTTTTTGCAGCAGGAAGTTACACATGCACACACATTGTTTGGGAATGAAGAAGGGGCGAGGGGGATGCCTATAGAACTCTAGAGCATAGGCAAGTAGAATTCAAGAAAGCAGAAGGCATGATATTATTCTCAATCCCACATTAGTTCACATTGCCACTCTAGTTCTGGATTTTGCATTTCAATGACCAGATGAGTATGCTGCTATTGGCAAACTTCTTAAAATCTTCCATCGTACCTTCATTCAAGTCTTCTTAGGTAAACATTTCCTCTTTAACTTCTCTTCCTTCAAAGCCTGTGTGCCCCTCAGCTTTTTCCACCATCGTGTATTTCAACAACTTATTTCAATATGCTTGCTATGGATGCATGTCCAGAGCTTTAATTTAATTTCCTTCCATCAGACATTTTCCATCATGCTTTTTCTATACATCCACTTCAGCATCCTTACTGCTGTTATATTGAACCCTCATCTGAGCACCTTATTTTCTGCCCAACATTTTTGTAAATAATATATGGGCTTTATGGTATACAACACTTTTTAGCATACATTTATTACACCATTATAATCGCACTTCTTCATCCAACCCATCTGTTCTCATACTGATAGAAACATCTTAATTGATGTCCTCATAAGTAAATATTCAGGTATTTACTTATGGGTGGTTGTAGTTCATTGCTTGTTACCAAGATTTGTATCTGGTTAATTATCAAGATTTATATCTGGTTAATCATCCATAAAAGTTGTTCTGTAAAACTATTACAACCTTTTTCTTTTGGCCTCTTATGCTCCCAACTCATCCTCTGCAAATCCTTCTATGAATTGCTTAAGGGGGATGATTTAAAAAAAAAAAAAAATCATCAATGGGAAATTACAATCAATTTTGACATCAGTTTTTTTTTTCTTTTTTTCATTGTACCAGATCTTAATGTTTATTCACGGACAGACATTAGTCATTGCTTGAAGTTTCCTTTGTGGTTGAAAATTGTTCAAATGTTGAATTATCTTAATACCTTTTTTGAAGACCAGGAATAAGAGTATCATGCTTAGGTTAGTAGTATCCAGTGCAGAAACAGCAAAGCAAACTTCTTTTCCTGCAAATATAATGTGGATCACATCAGTTATTATTCATGCATACCTTTTCTATAATACCAATCCATGCAATAACTTAAAGTTTTGTCTTGAACCATGTCAAAGTACTGAACCTATACTTCATGCTGAGTTTAAGTCCAGATCATTACCACTTGGTCATGATTTCATTGAATGCACCTTTATGCATTGTCTTTTTATGATCGGCTATCCATTAGCAAATTATTCTTGGGTTCTCTTTTAATATTTTGTTATTGACCTCCTGAAAGAAATCAAGAATTAAAAATGTCCTTAAGCATTGCATCCCTACCCATTTCAAAAAACTGCTTGGTTTTGATGGATAGGAACACTATTTTGTGTGTAGGCTGCGGTGGTCAGTGCTAGCAAGTCTGTAAAAATACAGACGCTTTCCAAGATATTGATACTTCATTTGATGAGGTTTAGCTATGGAAGCAAAGGAAGCACAAAATTGCATAAGCCTGTCCGGTTCCCCCTTGAGCTGGTACTTGGCCGTGAGTTACTTGTCTCTTCATCATCAGAGGTGAGATTTTCTTCCATGCATTTCTGTTTGTGCTATTCTCAAGCTCTTTTTCCTTGATGTTTCATGATTTTGATCCTAAATCCATGCCTCTTTACAATTTTTAAGTCCTTGCAATTTTATTCATACTGCATCGACCTCTACTAACACGTCGCTTGAATCCCTTCAATGCGAAACTTACATATGGAGGAAATAGAAAAGATAGGAAAGTGAGAAAAGTCCACATCGGGAAACTAAACATCAAATGATTTTTTTAGTGGCACTTCCAGGTGCCTGAATTGCCAAGTCGTTGACATTTTGACATGTTCCATTTTATTTCTGCAGAGCCGGAAATATGAGCTGGTGGCCACTATCACACACCATGGTAGAGAACCCTCTAAAGGTCATTATACTGCTGATGCCAGGTATTCCAATGGTCAGTGGCTTCGGTTTGATGATGCGTCTGTCACTTCTGTTGGTGCGAAGAAAGTCCTGCACGACCAGGCATATGTTCTCTTTTACAGACAAGTATAGGTGGTTGATGTATTCTTTTTGTCTTGTTGGTTTAGCTAACCTCCATGTTAATACAATTGTGGAATTTGTGGGCTGAAAGAAACAAATGCTGGGAATATATGTAAAGCTAAGTAAACTGGATTTTCCGGGTATATCTTCTTGTTTCTTACTCACATGGTGGAAAAACGAACCTTTTGTAACATTTTTAAGTGCTTATTTATTGTGCTGATACATATAGGAGTGCATCTTTTTGTCCCTGCAAAGCCCCTAATCAGCCATATCTGAGTTATTTCTTTTAGTATTTAGATGATTATAACCATATGTGAGTTATTTGTTTAGTATTTAGATGATTATGTTTGTTTTTCTTGGTCTACAGGGCTGCAAATGAATTAAGCTGCTCGGGTTCTGGTCGGTAAATAAGCCAGTTCACAAAATTGTGGGAAAGCTCAGCTTGATAAAAACTCGACTCAGAGCTTATATGAGCTGAAGTTTTGAATAATGGAAGTCAAGCTTCACTCGGGCTCGGACAATACTGGTTTTATGCAGAAGGGAGCTCGAGCAACGCTAGATTATATCAAGCTAAGCTTGAGCAGCCTGAAACTCTGCTACTTGGTTCATTTGTACCCCTAGGTCTCTTACCCCAAATCCTTTTTCTTGTTTGGCCACCTCTGTGTGTTGCAAAGTTGATATATATATATATATTTGGTAGAAAGTTGATAAAAATTATTTGCTGTGGTTGTCGATGCATCAAGTTGTTGACTTGAGGCAAAATCTTTATCCATGAATTAAGGCTTGTTTCAATGATCATGCTTAGCACAGTTCTGGTTTCCATCTTGGATAATCTATACCCAAATACTTATCTTGGATTATTAAAGTGGAAGTGGATCTCCCCCACCCTCTCAAACAATAAAAAATAAAAAGGCTTCGGATGTTTACCATTTTCTTGGAACATATTGTGCAAGTTCTACTAGCTCTACCTCTTTTCCTTGAATTCATGTGGAGATGAAGTTGCCCAATTAAATATAGGGGCTCCAGCATATTAATTTGGTGTATGTTTGTTATTGTGTGGGAGTGGGTTACCCAATTGCTCCCCTATTGGAAGCCAATAATTAGTGGGTTGTGGACTAGGACCAAATTGAAGTCAGATTGTTTGTTGGATTGGTGGTTAGCTTTTTAATCATGTATTTAGATGGTATAGATGTAATCATTGGCAATACTAAGTTTAGGAATGCGCAAGAATTGAGATTATTGGCCATCGATTTTCTTAGATTACATGAGAGATCTACTCATGCCTATCTCATGTCATTGCCACTAGAAAGGATTAGAGCTGTCAACGGATGGGGTCCAGACTTGAGATCCATGGGTATTTATCCGACGGATCCAGATCTGGTATTAGTATTGGACTCATTTATCCGGATTCGATAAACCATCATGTAAACGAATAAGATCTAGATATTTAATATCCAGACCCGATAGATTCGGAACCCGAATAATATATATATATATATATATATATATATATATATATATTATAAATATATGTTGTTATTATAATTGTATGTTGTTATGTTTTTGGATGTTTTAATTGAAGTTTTACTTGTTGAATTTGAACAACTTTTATACTTTTATTTGTATGATTATATGATTGTATAATTTTTAGGTATTTTTCTAGATTATTATATAATTTTTAGATTTTTTTTTGAGACTTTAAATATGAATTTCAGGTCTCGGAATCGGATCCGGATATCCGAGATCCATCGGGATCCGGATCTGGTACTTCAAGGCTAGATCCATCGGGTATTCGGGTCCGGATCTGGTACCAATAATTAAGATCGGGTCTGGATCTGAATATTCAGATTTCGATCCGAATCGGATGCTTCCTACCTACCTCGTAAGCAAGCTTTGAAAGAGCTAAGCAATGAACTGATGGTGAAAACTTTGAATACTTTTTTTCCACCCCAAATTGATGGCTATTATTTAAATCATCATGGCCAACACTTGTGACAAACCGTCATCATATACCAATTTGTTCTTTTGAGTAAAGCAAAATAATGGATGCTTTTTCTTTGTTTTTGATTTCAAAATAATTACACCTTTCGATTTCAATTGCTTCAAGACCTGCAGCATTTTTTGAGGCAGTCAACAGCCAAAACTTACACATATTTCCAGGCCTTGTGCTCTAACCGAACTTCTTTGTTCTTGAGCCACACATGAACTCAGCTAAAATAGGACATTGTGAACTGTAATAATTTTATTTGTGCAGTTTTACCTCCTGTTTTGGACGAAAGTTGACATAAAAATTCTATAATCTCAGAAGGCATATGTGATAATTAAATGGTCTCAATTTAGATTGGAGATGATTCTTACCAAAAATGTCCCAATGACTTGTGATGATATATACAAGTAAGTTCTCTCTGATGAACTTGAATGGTAATGGACTAACCATCTCTCTTTTATTATATATATATATATATGTATGTATGTATGTGTCGGTGTGTAGGTATGTATATGTATATATGTATGTATGTATGTGTAACCCTTTTTATTAACTTATATCAAACTAGACCTTAGTATCCATCTTGCTGATGATCAACAAAACAATTATGTAAAAGAAGCATGGGTGGTCAGGAAAGGTTGGACACATCTTGGCCCTGAAATGTATGTAGGTCCATAGAGTTGATTGGTGCTGAAGACCATATCAACAGGCCACGTAAGACCAGTCAAAAAGAAACAAAGTGCTACTTCTTTGGTCGACAATGGTTCCAAATCACTATTGTCGTCTTGCGATCTAACGAATCACGGAGAGAGAGAGAGAGAGAGAGGAGGGGGTGTTGGGGGTGGGGTAGGGGTGGTAGGAGTAGAATATCGAATGGTGCCTTCTAAAGGTGCTGGCGGCTATCCAACCTATTCCCATTCAAGACTTCAATGATTGGGCCCTGCCAAACCTATACAAGTGTGAATGTGTTCCCCACATGTTCTTGATGCGTACACGAGAAATTATTGCCTACACTACGTGCATCAGTATGACCGTGCATGTAACCAATCACAATCATTGGTTCCTATGATGGTCATCGAGATGCACGCTTGATCAATAGGACCTACAGAAATCATAAGCTGAGTGCATGGCGACATGGTGCACAGTGTAGATAATAATTTCTCATACATACATACATAGATTTGATATAAAATTATTTTGAACTTTCTTAATACTATCTATAAGAACATGTGTGCAACTATAAACATTTCTTGTCTTATATTTTATCACATGCATGATACTTTAATAATAACTAACCTCATCTGAAGGAAAGTATATTTCAAATCTTATCTATCTATAGAAGCTATAGAAGTATTCTGAATGTGTGTGTGTGTGTGTGTGTGTGTGTGTGTGTGTGTGTGTGTATATATATATATATATATATATATATATATATATATATATATATATATACGGTTATGCTAAGATGTAACTTTACTCTTAAATATAATAAAGTATAATTCTTTCAAATGATAATATACATGTTGTGGTTATCTTCTTTTATATGCATTGCATCTATCCACCTAGCATGTTTGTAGAAAGCACACTTGCTGAAGTGTTGCATCTGATGACCATATGTAATTTCCAATTTAAAATAATAAAGGAATATGTATTTCTGTGGAGGGGGTAGAAAGAAGAGGAAGTTACCATCAGGTGATGGCAACCCTTCCAAGTCAAACCAACACCATGCTGGTGCTTTTCTTTTCTTATGTAAGAAAAGATACATAACCCATATCACTTACCAAGCACTGCTCCCTTTTAGTGACTTGAGCTCTCCAATCATGTGTCATCCAATGGAAATGAACAAAGGGGGAGGAAAAAAGAAGAAGGAGAAGAAGAGTGTGAGTTTGGGTGTACATAAGTAGGTGCACTAGTTGAAATTTTCCTATTATAATCAAAAAGACTCCAAAGATAAGGACAGATATGCCTACAGGTTAGCGTGTATCTGCTGAGATTTTCTTGGGTACATGCATGTCCCATTGAGAGCGACTGTTTACATGCACCAAAAGATTTGAACCCACAAAGTAAACGATCTCATCTCTGTTGAGATTTCCTTGTTTAATGCTAAAACTTATTTTTTGCAACAAGAAAGAGGATTCCCATCAAATATTCATTAAAAGAATGAACTGTACATAGCCTTACATGTGAATCTTGTTCAAATATCAATCACCAAAAAGATGCATGTGAAATGTTATAGGACAGACATACTATAATGGATTACTCATGTGAAGGGCTGCGATGAGCGCAAGATGGATTAATTAACAAAATGATGCAATTAAGTCTTTATTAAAGTAAGATTCACCTCTCCCTTTCTAGCATCGCACCTTGATGTGGGCCGGTTAATAGAGATGCTAATTCGTCATGAGATCTCTTGAATTAGGTAAATTGGATGACTTGTATACCGATTAGTTGTAATCAAGTGATCGGCTCATCTTGAAGGTGTTACATTCATATACAATTTTTATGTGGGCTCCAAATTTATCCTTTGCTTAGCTCATGAAAACCATCATATTTGTTTTATTTATTACGCCATGCTTGAAGTGTCCATTTGCATGAGACCACGCAGAGATAAAAAGGATGCGTTTGGAGGACAGAGTGGAAGGCAGGTGGAGAATTTATTCGCAAATGTCTGGAAGATAGAGACTTCTAACTTTGTTGTAATTCCAAGCTATTAACATGTGTACAACATTTGCACCTAAACCAAAAAACAAAAACAAAGTGATGTTTGAACAGAGAAATATGTTCAAGGGGCAGTTTGAGTAAGCATCTGCACAGCAACTCAAATATGCATGACAAAAAAATAGTTTGATGGTTAGCTCCTCCCTTTTCTCAAAAATATAAGAAAATAGTTCAGTGTGTATGAAATTGCTTATCATGTATTTAAGCATTAGAACAACCGAAATAGAGTTATTAACCATATATTCTCTAGTCTAATGGGTTGCACCAACTCCAAGGAACACAAATCCATGATGAAATTAAGACTCATGTTGGAAACTTAGGAATGCCCCCATGAAAAGTAAAATCTAGAACTACCCTCCTCATGAGTCATGGTAGCAGAAACCAAGTTATCAATCCCATTGCTGGGGTTATCCACCTGCTTGTTGCTGTCTATTTGGATGCTTGCAACTTGCAACACCAGACTCATGTTTGTGACAAAAAGCCTTCAATGTAAAGCATTTTGATTGTGCAAGTTAAGCAACATTATAAGGATCATTTTGTGAAGATTATAAATAGATGTGAAGAGTCCAAATAGACTAACAACATCTATATAATTGCTTTTGGGGTTGTAGTGATCATCACTATTTGTATCATGGAAAGAAGCAGTCTCCACCTTTGCTTACCTTCTTAAAACTGACATTTGGATGATCAGAGGAAAAGGTCATCTACGGTCAGTTAATGCTTTAGAGCTTGACATTTTCTTCATATGTTATAACAAGGGTACCAATGTGCTACTAAGAAGTACCTATTTGAGAAAAAAGGTGAGGACTTCTACTGCATAAGTAATATATATGTACTGGAGGAACATTATAACAAGAAGAAATCTGTTACTAACAAGATATGAAAATGAAGTTAGAATAGTTTACCATAAGCTTGTATGATTAGTCCTTGTCAAAGAGGGATTCACATCTCATTTTTTGTCTCCTCTCCTTGTCTTCTTACATCAGACCAAGATTTTGAGTTGGTTCATAGACTAATGCTAACGAGTCATGTCATGCGATCTCATGGTTAGGTAACTTGGATTACTTGCCCACTGATCAGGCTTATCAAAGTATACTAAATTCTCGAAATAGTTTTGCATGCCATTAAGACAACAATAGTTAACTAGGAAGCTTCTCCATCCAAGTGATACACATACACACACACACACACACACATCCAAGTGATATACATACACACACACACACATATACATACATACATACATATATATATATATACATATATATATATATGAAAGGTTTTGTTTTTTGGTTATTTATCACAACTTGGGTTTGAAAATGCGACCTCTCACTTGGCGAGGTAAGTGCCGACTTATTGAGAAAACTTTCCAAATCTTTTATTGCCCATTTTTTTTTGTTTTTTTTAAGAAAATCACCCATAACCTTTATGAACCATTTTGCTGCTTTTAGCTCGATTTAATGTAGATATAAGAGATGACTAGTATGCTTGAATATGCAAATGAAAAGGGATGTGCATAGAGGGCCCATAAGATAAATAATGGGATTTCTATTATGTAAATATTAATGCCTAGGAGATAGGATTTGCCATGTAGACTCTGTAACACAAGCTTGTGTTTTACATAGAAAAGGAACACACTAGCTATATCATATATAATCGGATGAGATGTGTTTAATGGATGGTTGAAACATGTTAACAGATAATGATAAAAATAGTCTTTCTCTGACAAAATTTGTCATATCAAGAATTTAGATTCGTGATTTTATAGTAAATAGTGAAGCAAAAAAGACATGATTTATGTAGTTCAATGTATAGTCTATATTCATAGGTGCAGATGATTAGGAAATGCTACACTGGTTATATAGGAGTACAAAGATGTGAAGAAATTTCCCAGAAAATCTTTGTGTTTGTATATCATATAAATATAAGATGTAAAATAACATGACTAATTTAAGTGTATTACAATTTATATTTTTTGAAAAATGCCTAATGTTTTAAGGATTAATTAGATGAAAGGCTTTGTAGTAAGACAAAGGTATGTTTGGTTACTCAGAAAATTACTTAGAAAATTTATTTTGTTAGAAAATCTAGTTTTTCTTTGTTTTGTTCTCTTAGAAATTTAATGGATTTTTAAAAATTAAAAATAATTTATGCATGATGGGTTTTGGGTTATTCTTAGTTATTTATTGGATTATTTTGGATTTTGCTTTAGCTTAAGATGAGGTGAGATGAAAGGACCAAACTAGGGGTAGATCAACAAGGACATGAATGTGAAAGCTCATTACTGGTTGTCATTGTATCATGAGCAAGGCTATCACTAATTTTAACACTAAAGAAGGAAGAAGTATCCAAAATGTGCTCTACAAAAGAAAAGAGTGGCATCAATTGTTTTTCAACGGACGTGAGAAAATGACTCTCCTCAAAAATGACATGACAATACGATAAGACAAATATTCAACAGATTCCATTTGAAGATATAAATATACCATAGGATCAAGTGGATTTTTGGTTTAATACCTATTACGGTCAGAGGTTGGATTGCTAGGTCGGTCTCTTCTCCTGCATGCGTGAGATGTTATCCACTTCGGCTTAGGTTGTCGTGAGCCACTCAAGCCTTGGTCATTTTGAGCCTCACAGTTTTATCCTTTAAAAAGAGCTTCACGGGAAAGAAATGGTCCCATTCCATATAAATCAGAGTCTCCCTGTCTCACAACTGATGTAGGATTAAAAGTGCCCTCCTTCCGCAACAGTAGCTCCCGCAGTCAAGGGGACTCTGTGTGCGTGGATAAGAGGCGAATCCTTTCTTTAACGTCGATCTGTTGCCATAAGACTCTGGAGAGGTACTGATGTGACTGAAGTTGGATGTCGCCCAAGATCCATGACGCCAAAGAGTGCCTACAAAAAAAATCTACACTCGTCAAGGGTGTTTCAACATGAGACTCTCCAATATTTAAGTCAGTTAGAGCTTTGGAAACAGCAGAGAGAAAAGATAGCGAGAGCCAAAAAAGTAGAGAGAGTTCTCCTTCCTCTTTCTTAAGGGCTTGCCTTTCTCTCGAGTGCTTGAGTTTACTTGCTTGCTTACTTAAAGGTCTTCTTCATACCTCTTTTGTATGGAGGTTAAGCCCATAAACCGCTAACCGAAATATGTGAGTTTATTAGACCTAACTCTATAGGCTATTAGACCATATTTTGATCTTTTATTGAGGAAAAAATTTCTTCCACCTCCTTTGAACCGAGATTATTAGTCGTAGATGTCATGTGCAGGCTTCACCCATATGGCTGGCTGAATTGGTGGTCTTAGGTCCACAACTAATGTGACCTCACCACGTCATCTTAGATGTACCTCAATAAAGGATTAGTCCTGATCGTCTAGTCTCTCCAGCAACAATACCTAAACTTTAACCATCATGATTTCAAGTCTAATTTTGTGATCCATATGTAAGGACCGAGTAAGCATACATCGATTATGCACTAGATAAATCTTCAGTGCTTATATAAGATTCATAAACTTAAATAATATTTTTCGACTAATTTTTTTTGATGAGGTCCTGAGTTGTTACACTATTAGCCGATCTAATAATTAATTGGAGTTGCTTATCAAATCAAAACTCGATAATATGATAAACTTTAGGTCAAGTTAGCAAAGCAATCAATCCCAGTTTTCATTGCTATAGGCAACTTCATTAATGAAAAGTCAAAATACATACATCAAACTTTATGTGTAACTAGCATACATATTAGTGCAGCCAATATGAAATTTAACAAGCAAGTTGGACATCACTTAAAGCCAATGAAAACACATTATTGTTGCTACCTAGCAAAATTAACTCATGTCCCTAACCTAAATGCTATGAACCTAAAACTATAAAAGATTGAACATATCTAAAAAGTAGGTAGACTAAATGTTGGCTATCAAGTTGCACCTTACTGCCTAACCCATTATTGTTGCAATCTAAAAAAATTAACTCATGTCCACAACCTAAATGCTATGAATCCAAAATTACAAAAGATAAACATGTCTTAAAAATAGGTAGACTAAATGTTGTCTATCGAGTTACACCTTACTGTCCAACCCATTATTGTTGTTAGCTACAAAAATTAACTCATGTCGGTGACCTAAATGCTATGAACCCAAAATTACAAAAGACTACACGTGTCAAGGAAAATGGGTGGAACTTAAATGTAGGAGCGCCCACCTATCTATGTTGGCCTGCTCTCGTGGTTCTTATAATTTACAGAGGATACATCCACATTCCATGTGACCACCTTTGTAGTCCATTAGTTGGTGGCTTAACCATCTTTATACCAATCGATACTCTTTTATTTGGTCCCCTCCCCCTTCAATAATGCAGAGAATAGTCCCATAAACAAATCCTCCTCCAATCTCCTTCTCCTCCTCCGATCCGGTGTGACGCCAATACAGACAAAATACTTTTGTTGGCCACGGGACAAATTGCTAGCCTGTACTTCATCCCGACATCAACCAACGGGTAGAGACAAAAGCCGTGTGGGGCCACCCAGGACCGTAGCGTGTCCCCACTCCTCTCCATGACTCGTGGCCGTACGATCTCCGTACATGCCTTAAATTGGACCGTCCTGATTGCTCCAATTCCGAAGGAGTCGTTGTCCCACCCATTACCCGCTTACAATTAATATATAAAAGCAACCTTGTCATTCTTCTATACAAGCTGCCGCATAGAAATATCTATGCATATGTCAAGATGTAATATTAGATTAAAAATAAATGACTTTTTTTTTAAATATATATGGACTGTAGTTTCACCCGAGTTTCTAAGGTAACTACTCCATCATAAAATTAAAAATTCTGCGATATCATTGTAGCCGTTATAACAGTTATGCAGGCTTGTTTTTGGTGTAATACAAACCTTCTCTGTATTGATGATGACACAAGTTGATATTAAATTAAAATATTCATCATATTTATTATATTTAATAAGTCTTCAATGTTGGTTCCTTATTTGTTGCTTCGTTATTTTGATCAATATATAATTAAAATAATAATCATTATTTGCTCTTTTTGTTGTCCATCTAAATGAAATCGACAACTTTGAAATTCATCTATCCATGTTAATTTAATATTTTTTGTTTTTGACCGATGCTAATGTCTAAAATAGCTAGATAAAAATAGTTCAACTAATAGATGGTGGCCAATTTTTGTCAATAATGATAAAAAACTGTATCATAATTGCAAAGCCACGAAAACCTTGATTTTGATGTTGTTAACGTTCCACTACAAGACTCCTCACAGGTTATCGGTCCTTATCATTATTAAGGTAAAAAACATTGCAATTGGTTCATCCTTGCTAACGAGTCAATAACATCATAGTAGCCATATTCGAAACATCTAAAGATCTCTCATTTAACAGCAAGATAAGTAATTTGGTATGAACTCGCTTAACGTGGAGGCTTTTGTTTAGGGCTGCATAATCTAACATACTTTATTTTGATGAGATCATCACGAGCTCGAGCCAAGCATAGCCAACTTATAGCAATATACAACAATTCACCGGCTCATTACACCAATCTTCTTCCAACAGGAACAAATGTCATTGCAAGAGCTACTCCACCAAAAAGCCATAGAATAAATTTAACAGAATTATTCAAAACAATCATGTATGGTATCAATTCCTCCACATAATCATATGAATATTAATAAACAAACACTAGTTTATCATATCCATCTAATATATAAAATATGACACAAATGTACATATTCATATGATATTAATTAAAAAAAAAATACTAGTTTATCATATCTATCTGCTGTTCAAAATATGATGCAGGTGTGTATTTGTTTATTGTAACCAATGAGGCCAATGTTTTGGACCAGGCTGGAATGAACTGGACTCGAGCCCCGGGCTTTGATGAGCTCGGGGCGTGGTCTGCTCGCCCTCAGCAATGACGAGGGCAAGATGCGAGCAATTGTTATTAAATGCCAACAACTTTTTTTTTTTTTTTTTTTAATTTATTTCTCTGTTGTTTGTTTAAAAAAATTATTAAAATTCTTTTTTTTTGGGAACTGACTTTAGATCGTACGGCTCTGAGCGGGGATTAGCTGGAATTAGCGGAGGACAGCTGGCTCGTACGGCGGATGATACGCTGCTCCCGTCGCCGTTCGCCTGTCCAGAACTGTAGCCGCGCTGTCCCCACCCTCCCTTCGTCCTTCCCTCCCCCCCGCCCCACCCCCACCACCTTTTTTTTCTATTTCTCCTCAATTCTAATTCTATAAACCCCCTCCCCTCTTTAGTACCATCTCTCTCCCTTTACCCCCATGGGCCAGGGGAACCTTGGTTGCCCTTGTGCTCCCAATCATTCCTGAAAATGCCCTGCTACTCCCACTACTGAACCTTTTTATCATTCATTGTCCTGCCAATTAAACACAAGCGTGTCTCTGTTTTTTATTTTTTATTTTTGGATTTGGGCTCTGGCTTTCCTAGTTGGATTTAATGTAGATTTGGAAATGTGATGAATGTTCATGGACTTTTAAAAATAATATTATATGCCACTATTCACTGGATTTAGTGCTCAATTGGTTAAGTGATAGTCCCTTTTGAATGTTTGTTTAGTATTATATGTTGAAAGGAAAAGTCATTGCTTGCTAGCTCAATCCCTAATTGGTCAAGCTTGTTGGAGATTAAAATAATGAATGCAATAACGACGGCTACTTGTTGTTGCAAACAAAGTAAACCAAAAAAAATAAAAATTAAATTTTAATTTGAGAATTTATATGGATATGTGTTTAGTTCTATATTGATTACATAATGAACAGATCTTGGATATTTATATAGAATCAAGAAACTCAAATAACTTCTTCTGATTAGTTTTTATGAGTGAGATTCTATATTATTATAAATAGTATCAGAATGGATCTAGTTCATGGTCCATATGGACTAGAAAATACTATAGCATAGGCTCATTTATGACGATCATAAACTGATCATAGTATATGTGAGTAGATTTGAATAGATTTCAATATTTAATCTATCAAGGATATTAGGTCTTAAATAGAAGGAGTGGGTGTCTATTTAATCTCCTATCGGCGATGCATTGGATAGATCTTGGATATTTATACAACCTAAATAATATCTTCTGATTTATTTTTTTAGGTGAGGTCTCAGGATGTTATATTTAATTTTATAGTTTATTTACACAATAAATGTTGAGTTACTTTTCCCAATTGACATTGTATTTTTATGTTAAAATATCATTTTGTTATTAGGAACAAGCAAGTTTTTTTTTTTTTTTTTTCAAAAAACTAAGTTAGGGTTGTCTTCATTGTTGCACCTATCTCTTCAACAATCTCAGGTTGTAAATCCGGTATGTATGGGCTGATACATATCAAAAGTCTGGATTTCAATAATTCCAATGTCAATGTCTCTCTTGTATAATACAATAGTTATAATAGCATAATATTCTAATAACAATCATTATTTGATATTTTTTAAGTATATAGTGATGTAGGATATTATTTGAATCTATTATAATGACAATCATCCAAATCATTATTGTTTACTGATTTTTTTTATTATATTTTCTAATATTATATTTCACTGTTGTCTGTTGATGCATGACATCTACTGCAGCGAGCTATAGTTATATTGTGCAGGGAATAAATAATGACAGCAAAACAAACAACAAATGGTGTAAAGGACCAAAAGTAAAATGCCAAAACAAGCATGACAAAGAATATATTTGCAAATCAAGCATATGCAAACCATCAATCTTACCAACACAAAGTTTTATAAGCAGTGCAAATTATACCATCATCCAGTTACCACATCAACATCACCAATCCCAACAACAAGTTTAGGACCCATCTATTTATCAAATATTTTAACTTTCAAAATTACTTTACCAACTCAAATATGTCATCCAAAAAGTCACTCTAAATTTCCATTGAATTAGCATTTTGGACTATACCATGTAAAGCAAAATGAATGGTAGAAGATGGTTTGGACTCACATCACCAAGTGAAGGATTGCAAGGAGAATACTGGTGAGCCTTCACACCTGCACTCCTCTAATACTAAAATAAGATGTGCCCAAGTGTCTCAATATCTATGTTGCAGCAAGGGTAGATTGAGGGGGTGTTCATCCTCCAATCCCATCGAAGCCACCTTCCAAGCAAAAAAACTAACTCTAGGATGAACACCAAGCCTCTAAGTTGAAGCACCATCCAATCTTTGAGCTGGCTCACCTCTATACAGATTGTAAAGGTCTCTGGCCATCACCTTCAAGATGCATGAAGATCTCTAAACCTTCATGTCCTGGCCACCATAAGAAGAAATTGCTAGAGAAAGGACCCTCTTAGCCAATTGGAACAAGTGGGCAACCAGAGTACTGTTCCATTTCCTCTCCTTAAGATGAAAAAGATCATAAACTCGCATGCTTGTCTCGGCCTCTGTGCTAATCATGGTCGGCAACCGTCCCATGGGAGAGCTTGGAAAGCCTAGTATCATCTTAGACATCTATATACCACCCATCCCCAATCAACCTTCTGATGTTGGATATAAATTTCGATGCATATGGGCAAATCTCCATCTATATGAAATAATTACTTTAGTTGGCCAAAATCTCTGCACTAGTAGTCCACAGGCCATATTTACTTGCCATACTTGGTTCACGAGAGGTCGACTATCCTTCACTTGTGACACCAATCCATAGTTTCCTCAAGTCTTTGCAAAAGAGTATTTGTAGTAAGTCTTTCAAATCTTGCGGCATTGAGACTGCTTATATCATCTATCATCTCTCGCTAGCAAGGAATGATTATGTATTTAAAGGAGCAGATGGCCTGCGATGTATATTTTGGAGAGAGTTTTAATTCAAGTTACTAAGATCATTTATTCATCTTTTGTTGGAGAGACTATGATAGTTTAGGATACCTTTTACTTTTGTAGTGATCTATTTGATTTTTATTACCTAGAAGCCTCTACCCTCAAGTTTCTTTAGGATCAATTTTGACAATAGTATGACTAGTAGCGGCAATAGGAGCGAAGCAAGATTTACGATTTGAGATCTGGATTAGACTTATGGCTACTGGCAAGAGTCAATTTTTAATATCTCTCTCTTTGAAATGGAGATAATATCTCTTAGTGCAAGGCTGACACTAAGAGCTCACCACTTAGCCATTGAAGATGATTGAGCCACAGTAATTGGATGGATTCGGAGCCCTCTCTTGCATGACATTTGAAAAATTTTAAAGAAGTAAGCACTTAAAATTTTTATGGATTGGGGCCTAACTATTCTAGTTGCACCGTATGATATTTTATTTTTTGATTTTGTTAGATGTATTTACATCAGATGTATATATGATATGTATATTTAAAAAAAAGAAAATTGAGAGAGATGTGTGAGAATTTTTTAGTGATTTTTGTAAGTCATTATAATTTTTTTTCCCCTCTTGTTTAACCTAACACCAGCTATTAAGCTTTTCAAAAAGAATTCATGCAATCCCAGATCCAGTCAAAGCGCTGACGACCATGTCAGTGAAGCAATGAATGCCATGGGAGAAACGTAAATAATATTCATCTCCAGGGGCGAATACTCTCACCGCTGATGCCAAAACGTCCGCCGTTAAAAAGCGCGGCCGTCGCTTTCGGCCCCAACCGACACAAGTCAAATGCCGGTCCCCATCCGCCATTAATTCTCCACTCCGGGGGCAAATCCGTCGTTCAATTTCTTTTCGGCAACGAGGCCTCCTGGCACGCACACCACTCCGCAGTACAAACGCTACTTAAAAAAAAAAATACCTTAATTAAAATAATAAGAATAATAAAAAAATTTAAAGAAATAAAACCCCCCTCCCACACCCTTTATTTCTTCTCTTCTATTCTCTCCCTTCTGTTTTTTTCTCTCCTTCTTGCTCTGTTCCATTCACCTCCGCACTTCGTCGAATACCTCCCCGTCGCGGACGAGCGCCGCGCGTCTTCTCCGCTTCTGGACGTCCCGCGTTTTTTCGGTCTCCTGCCGGTGGGAGGGGGAGCGGATAGGGAGTTGGCGGTGGGTCCCGTTTGATGGAGTGATCGGTTGGAGGGAGGAGAAGGTGGTGGTGGTGTTGGTTTGGGGGAAGGGGGATGGGGAGGGTGGTGTTTGGGGTGGCGTTGGGTTGCGCGGTGGTGACGTGCGCGATCGCGGCGGTGCTGGTGGGGCGGCGGGCGCGGAGCCGGCGAAAGTGGCGGCGGGCGGTGGAAGTGTTGCGGGAGTTTGAGGAAGGGTGCGTGACGTCGATCGGGAGGCTCAGGCAGGTGGTCGATGCCATGGCGGTGGAGATGCACGCCGGGCTTGCGTCCGACGGGGGAAGCAAGCTCAAGATGCTCCTCTCCTTCATCGATAGCCTCCCCAATGGGTATCCCTGCCTTTTCTTCTTGATACTTTTTTTGATATTTTCTTGATTTTTTCCCTTTTTGTGTGAAGAAAGATCTTGAAGTATTCATCGGATTCTTGGTTCTGATTTCCTCTGGTTTTGTTGGATGATGTCTGTGTTTCAATGGAGACTTCGTCGCATATGTCATGGGATACTATATTCTTTGTTTCTTTATGTGGTTGGGAACTGTTTTGGAGTTCTCTGTTATTTCTCTTCTGTATCGCGGTGATCTGGGGATGCAACAGAACTGCTTAATCTTAGTTGGGCGTGGTTCATTTTATTTCTGAGGTTGAAAAAGGTCTTCTAATTGATTTGTATGGGTTTGGTTGTGCGGTCGAGGTGTATGGGTTCCATAATCTGTTACATTATATTTTGGCTGCTTGTATCGGTTAGTATTTATGTTGTTATTGCTGAACTTTGAGGCAATCAGCAGTGGATGGTTTGTGTCATGCGTCGATGTCTCTGGAAAAGAAAGTTTAAGCGTAATGCTATGCAGTGCTACTCTGTTCACCATCCAACATGGCAGGATGGGATTAGTGTGATTCCTGGTGGTTGGGCGAATTAGCAGGCTCCATGTTAGTGCCATGTTGGAAAGCAGACATAATGGCGATGAGTAGCATTATTCTATGTTTAGATGCAGTACATTTGCAAACATTATTTTTTAATATATTTCAGATGGCCTGCTTTTTCTTTGCTGCATATGTGTTACCACTTTTAAAACGAGTTTACTGGTTTAAATTATCCTAAATATTGTCTTGATTTAGAAGAAAGTTGTAAATTAATGCATGAACTGTCTGATTCATCATGGTTTTGGCATGGAGTGATTCATGTTGACTTATGCTGTATGCTCATTAATAAAATTATATTTTTCTTGCTGATTTACCATTCTATGTTTGCAATATGGTTAGCCACAGGTTTACCATATAAAGCCCAACAACTATGAAAATATGCTTAAGGGTAAAATAACAGAAATGAATGGTTTTGAAATGCTACTCATTGGCTAACTACATCCATTCTAGGTAATTTTGTGTTATTGTGGTTCATGGTCTTCATCATATTGAGCTGTTTGTGAACAATATATCAATCAACTTGGTAGATGTTTACTCCTTGCTATTGGGCTGTAGTTGACGAAGTTCTCAGTTGACATGGATTGTTAGAAATGCATTGGTGGAGGTTGGAATCGTGGTGATGTGAATAGAGATGACAACAAAGGGGAAGAAAAGGGGGGTGCTTTTTGTAAGATAGCTTGTCTTGCGTGTTTTTTTTTTTTTTAATAAATATACTAAAACCGTCATAGATGGGGTATCTATTTGTTGTTATTCTTAAGAAGTCGAAGTTTCTTAAAAATCATTTTCTGTGCAAGCATCTATATTCAAATTTGACTCATTAATTTGCAATTTGTGCAATATGGACTTATATGACCATCCTTGCATATGGATCTTGTCATCTTCCTTTACTTGAACTGTTATCAATTTGGTAGGTTTCCTTACTCACCAACTAACCTTTTAGCTTTCATTCAAGGCCATTTCTTTTCTAAAATTTTGCTGGCAAAGAATTGGCACTTGTTTGTGTCATTAGGTTGGCAGCAGCTGGTCCCCTCTTTTTTTTTGGGTATGTGACCAACCTTCCGTTATTGCACAAGGCCTGGATAGTCATGATTTTCACTTGAATAACATAATGTAGTATTCTGTAGATCTTGTTCAACATGTGGAAGATATATTTTTCTTAATTTCAAATTACAACTTGGACTAGTATCTGTTCTGTCAACTGGTGCCACTACAATGTGAAAACCATGCATACCAAATGTTTATGTAATTTTAAGGCTAAAGCTGGGTTTTCCTAACCGGCATTAGTACAATGTTTGGGTTTCTAAATTCGACTTTTATGTAATGTTGAAGGTAATAAGGTCACAGCTGACTTTACATTCAGAGGGAAGGAACCAGTATGCTGGTTCAGTGTTGTCTTTTGTTACATAATGGTGTCACTGGATGGACCACTTGCCAACAATCTAATTTTCATGCAATGGTGTTGAATATGGGCTATTTTGATTCTTTGTTTAGTCATAGAGTTTGTGTGGGAGGGGAGGGAGGGGGGAGTTGATTGTTTGGATTCACTGGATGGACCACTTGACAACAAACTAATTTCCATGCAATGCTGTTCAATATGGATTCTTTCTGGTGTTATTCAAGATGCTGCTTTTTCCTTTTCTATTTCTAAAATAATGTCTTTTCTTTTCTTTCTTACAAGATTACCTTTATATTGATAATAAAAAGATCTTGTTCTTACATTTGACCTTTTTTAAACAGGAATGAGATTGGCACTTACTATGCTCTCGATCTTGGAGGAACTAATTTTAGAGTATTGCGGGTTCAGCTTGGAGGAAGAGGGTCAATGATCTTGAGTCGCCAAGTTGAATGCCGGCCAATTCCCCAAGAACTAATGAACGGTACAAGTGAGGTAATTCAGACTTAGATTTTAAACTTTGGATCCTCTCAGTTTTATTTGTTTATGGTTATATTATATTTGTTACATCCTCGTTAATTTCACTGTCTTTCATGCAGGGTCTGTTTCATTTTATTGCAGTGACGCTCAAACAATTTGTTGAACAACAAGAAGATGATGATTCTGAGAAAAAACCTGATGAGAAAAAGGTGCTTGGATTTACGTTTTCTTTCCCAGTTAGACAGATGTCTGTATCTTCAGGCATTCTTATCAAGTGGACTAAAGGATTTTCAGTTGAAGATGCTGTAAGTTGTTTTTTCCAAATCATTTATTTATTTAAATGTCAACTTGTTGCAGGTCTAATAGTTGCTTAAGTTATAGTTCTACTTTGTACGTTGATCATATTTCTTTGGTTACAGTTTGTATAGTGTGTTCATGGTTCTTCTTTTCTTTTCTTTTCCTTTTCAGACAGTTGTACTATATTCATGAACATGAATGATCTTGCTCATGGAGTGAAATTAGATATGCTCTTTTATTTTTATTAATTAATTGTAGTGCAATATACAAATCGAAAGGTATTTTTTGTTGGGTCAGTTCGTCAATATATGAATATAATATTCCGAAAAATAGAATATTAAACTAATCTTTAATAGTAAATTCCAAGTTTCAAACTTTTTTGATATATTATTTATCAAACTGAAAATTGTTCTGGCAAAATAAGATATGCTTCATTAAGATGTGCTATTATTTTTTGCATGAATTACTAAATAAATTGAATGTTATGTAATGTGGATAATAAACTAGTTTATTTCCATGATACACATACACATATACATATATGTTTTAATTTCGGGTAAAAATTTGCGCATGTTAATATGCTAACCTTTTCAGCATTTTATTAATCCATATATGTGCATCAATTATGACATATATTAAACCTTATTTTAGACTTCCTTCTGTCCCACCTTCATTTAATTCCAATTTGTTGTACATGTCTTGGCAAGTACGGCACTACTATGAATATTTAGAGCTCCTCCATCTGCTTCAGTGAGAACTTACAGCAAGCTACAAGAAGTTCTACCATGACTGCAAACATATTTCATTATAATAAGCTTAATTTGAGGTCTACATTGGTGTTATATATATATATATATATATATATATATATATATATATATATTTGTTGCATCTTACGCTTCTTGAGAATCTCATATACATGACAAGGTTTTGGGAGTTAATACATCTGAGTTCATGAAATAACAACTTATAGGTGATTTTTTGGTGAACTTTTTTTTTTTCACTTAGTTCTGACTATTTTGATTCTTCAGTGGAACTTGCAATCTTTCTGTGTATGTTGTTATCTGATGTTGCTAATTTATTCTCATAGCTTGTTTTAAAAAGATTTCACCAATCACCTGTGTGGAGCTGTTGTTCTAATGATTATTAGGTAGTTACCTTTTGTATTATAGCGAGTCTTTTAACTTTATTAGTATTTTTACTCAGTTATATTATTGAAAGTTGCTTGGGTGTAGGATTGTAATTTATGTGTTCTACGTATAGTTTCAGGAACTTATGTGCATGCTTAGGTACATCTTCTGTATATTTGCTTAGGTACATTTCCTAATATGTCATCTATTGGTCTGGTTCATTGATTGTAGTTCAAATTCACATATGTATAAATTAACTAATGCCAGGTTTTGTAATCTAGGTTGGAAAGGATGTAGCCCGGTGTTTAGAAGAAGCGATGACCAAAGCAGGACTAAATATGCGGGTGGCAGCATTGGTATGATTTGAGAGTCCTCTGGTTGTTCTAGCTTAACATGTTATGCTAAATTGTGGGGATTATCATTATTATTGCTAAAGTAATTGCTTCAACTTCCTTTTTTGCAAAAAAGACAAATGGATGTACCTGCTCAAAAAACACATGTACAATTGTTACATATATAATGTAAATATATGCATAAAGCCATGTAAGTATTTCTAGCTTTATAAACTAATATACAATCACATGCTTCCTGTAGAAGAGCCAACAACATTCTAAATATCAAAGAACATATTTTTTTAAGCTGTTAGCTGTTTAAAAAATGTTCTTGTAATTAAAGCAATTGCTAGGCGGGTATGGGTGTGATATATCTTTGTTTTGGTTACAGTTATTTTTGGATCATACCACTACTTATATCAACTTAGTTGTTGGGCTTCTAACTTATTTCGTTGTTAATTTGTGCTGAACTGTTTATTAACATGGAATTTAATTTCAATTATGCTTTAACTGCAATTATTCTTCCATCCGTGTGGGGTTTTTTGGCATTTGATATCACCATGTTTCTGCTTTTGTTTTTTGAGTAACCATCCATATCCTATTTTTATGGCTGGTCATTTGTTCAATTTGTAAGAAACATCTCAGGCTAGATGTTTTGAGGTTCTAGAGTTAAAAATGTGCTTTCAAGTCCTTAGCTTTTATTTTATAAGAGTAAATTTTAAAATAACATTCATCATACCGGGGTGGTTGTGGTTTTTTAGTCTTTTAGATGCTCTGATGGCAAGAGAGATGAACATTTACATGAGGTTACAGGAAGCATTTATATTCTCAAAAGGGGAGGGAATGTCACAAAAATGTTATTGAATAGTAATAAGGAGTGAAAGAGGGACATGACACTTGCATATCTTATAGTAGCCCTAGCAAACTTAATGCTGTTATATTGATTTGCTTGGATAGTATGTAGTTAGGAAAAGCCTTAACATTTTTGTTCCTCATTCATGGATTAGATCCTTTATGTAATGCTACAATTCATGGGAACTGGCATGATGATGATGTAGGGTAGGCTTACACACCAGTTTCTAGTGAGGCTGTGAAACATAAGGACTCACAGATTGCTCATGACAGCACTTACCAGAAATCACATCTTAACTTCAGGGATCTACTCCTTATCTCTTGTGGAACTTGCAGAAACTGAGGCCTTAAGAAACTATGGACATTGTCTTAAAACATAGATGATTGTTAAAGCTGCTTCTTGCAAGGAATTTGAAGACATGGTTGCTGGAGAAAGCAAGCAACCAAAGTAATTAAGATATGAATATCCAGTACAACTAATAACAATTGTTTGTGAAAGTCCAAAGATTCTGAAATTGTTGGTACTGACACAGGACTCCAATATTACTGTGTCAAAAAAAAGTTTTGAGCTTGTGAGAGGCTTGTGGGGAGAGCAGAGAGGGGGTGGGGTTTTGGCACCTTCTCTTCTCATTTTCTTCACATAAGAAGTTTCGGTTTCTTCCAAGGACCTCATTGCATATATGCTTCTATCTAATCCTCTCTGACATTAAGGTCTCTGTTACGGCTGGAACTTTTCTTCGAGGTTCATGACTGCAGATCTTGTTTGCCTGTGTCATTGAAAATAAAGTTTGTGGGCTTCATCCTTTACATTGGATCTGTTTGTGATGGTGAAGCAGTATGTGGTTTTTCCAATGGTGCAGTCATGCTTCTTAGGTTATATGGGGAAAAGAAATGATATGCACTTATATTTGGATCTTTTCCAGAATGCACAGTCTGTTATATGAATAGTGCATCTGCTGACAATAAGATTGGTGATCTGAAATTCATTTTATAGGCTTGTTATTCTGCTACTAAGAACTTATAATTGGGAGCTTTTCGTGATCTTTCGGGGAAAGAAGTTATCAATTAGCAGTTCCTCCAGATTGTACCTATGCAAGCAATGAATAATTGTTGTCTTGCTTCTTGAATTAGAAAATAACAGGCAATAGAACTTTGGAAACTGTCAGATGGAGCCTGAAACTATTGCAAACAACAATTAGTGCCTCTCTGTGGCTGGCCTGTTGCTTTGACTGTAAGAATATCAAAACGTTTATGATCTCCTTGTACATGTTACTATAATAGTAACTTTGAGCTGTCCAATCGAGGCTGTGTTTGTTACGAGTATTTTGATCACAGTAGTGTTGCCTACTTTATGATGGCTGGTATAAATAATAGAGGACCTAGATATAAGAATAAAAAGATGCTAGATTAAGGGCGATAACTTTGCTCATCAAATAGATGAATGGTTTGAACATAATTTAAGTTATCAATATAGGATAATTATATGATAAGAAACTGGAGGGAGACTTTCCCAGTCGAGGATGGCATCATGAAAGTCATAAGCTGAACCATTTTTTTTTTCCTTTTGGGCTTCGTATGAGAGATCCCCAGGTGCTCTTTGATAGCAAAAGAGATGAAGTCCCAGAGATCGGTTTTTTTGGGGAGGGAGGCACAAGTCAATATCTTAGAATAGGCAAGAAGAATTCGAACATGATGTGGTGTTTCATGTATAGTAAGGAAAATTGGAGATGGTTTTTGTTAACTATTCTCAACTGTTTCTAAAAAAGGTGAGAGGTGTGTAGACTAACACCACAACAAACCATTACCATGCTAGACCAAGGTATGCCGCCTCTCTATTGGACCCCATACTGGCACCAATCTATTACTATGTCGGTACATCTGGTATGGGGACTGGTTGGACATATTGACACTCGGTACACCCCTTGTACCGCATTCCAGTTCAATACTAATACAGTTTGGTCGGTACGCACCAGTACCGACTGGTGCAACATTCCTTGTACTAGACCATTGGAGGGGTGAGTGCCAAGTCTTCATATGCTGCCAAACCTTGGAGTTTGGATCAATGAAAACTAGAATCACTGCTTTTGGTGGGAGATTTCTTGGATACTCTTTGATATTGTTGTCTGTTAATTACTAGGATGTCATGCCGAATATTAAGGGACATTTCTGACCATCCTTCTACCTATGCTATTAATGTTGTCTGACTCTGTTAAAATTGTGTAATGCATAGTAAATTAAGAATTGTGTGTATAGTAAAATAAGGATAGTTATGCAATATGTGGCTAAAGTAATTAATTTTACAACCTTTATGTCTGTGAGCAGGTGAATGATACTGTGGGTACATTAGCTCTTGGTCACTATTATGACGAGGACACTGTGGCTGCAGTGATATTTGGAACAGGCACCAATGCCTGCTATGTGGAACGCACTGATGCAATTATCAAGTGTCAAGGCCTGCTTACAAATTCTGGAGGCATGGTATCTTTTGTTTGTAACCTGAGATAGAATTACTGCATTGGTAGAATGCATGTCCCTGTGATGGTTTAGAATATCTGCTTATAAGTGTCTATTACATTGCTATGCTGATTAGGTTGTGAACATGGAATGGGGAAATTTCTGGTCATCACATTTACCCAGAACTTCTTACGATATTGCTCTAGATGAGGAGAGCCCGAACTGTAATGATCAGGCAAGATCCTGCTAATGTTTTTTACTTATGTAGTTGCACATTTTTCAGCTGAGAAATATTATGACACACCATCCTTACTACAGGGTTTTGAAAAAATGATTTCTGGAATGTATTTGGGTGACATTGCAAGAAGGGTGCTTTATAGGATGGCACAGGAGTCAGATATATTTGGAGATGGTGCTTATAATTTGTCTATGTGCTTTATCTTAAGGTATGTAACTGGTGGCTGGTGGTATAACGTTACATGTCATTGAATACCTGCTGCACAAAATCATGCTTGCAGCTTATTACTCATCTATGATGACACTTTCAGCTAATTGTATTGTTCTTTTGCTTTTTTTTTTTTTTTTTTTTGTGTGTGTGTGTGTGTGTGTGTGTGGTTTCCTTGCTGAAGAATTATTTGATCATTCCAAGAAGAAAACTGTTTGCCAGCATTGCTAAAGTCGTTTTATGTTTACCTGCCACTATATTCTTGCATATTTTTTGGTTGCATCCTTAAAAACTTGACATAGAATTCCTTGAACTAGTTCAGCTCACTGTTATTAAGAAACCCCACCTGATCATTTCTATTATTACTTGTGGTTTCTCACTTATCTCTTTGGCACTGCTATTTGCTTACATGCTTCCATTTAATGCATGTTTTGTTTTATGTGGGTGTTGTACTTCTTTTTGAGGACCCTTACACCATCTTCTTTAGAAGCCTGTAGCATAGGTATCAAGTTATGTTCGTCACCTGCAAGGATGTCAATTCTAAGCAGCTTTTATGATGCCTAGCTGTACTGTATGTAATACATATACGAGACATTTTCTCAAGACCTTGAATCATTAGTGTTTGATAGAGCGGTTATTTATCTAGGCGGAATAGTTAGGCCTTGTTTCTCAACTACATGTTATGCCTTCTCCGGTGATTGCAATGACTTCTTTGGATGCTTGAGACCTGCTTCATAGCTGATATTTCCTCCAATGTGAGTCAGAATTTTGCCTAAATGATTGGTCCTTAAGCACTGATTAGGGAAATGCCATTACTTGATGAGGAGTTCTGAAGTTGTGCAGTGATGGCAATGAATTTTTGTGTCTAGCATGCATTGTTCTTGCCGTCTGTATGATTCACGCTGTAAGTGCTATTTCTATGTCAGTCAGTTCTGGAGTTTGTTGTTTATAATTCCTGGAATGAATTCGAGACTTGAGGTAGGAGTATCTGGAAGATGCAATGTGCATTGTTTGCTAGTATGATGGTAAATGCATGATATGTTCATGGCAATGATGCAATGATGATGCTGTCAGGATGATGCTAACCATACCTCACAAGATGTAAAAATATGTGCGCCCCCCTGCACCCCTCCCCAACCCTTTTCTCTTCTTTTCTGGTCAAGGCATGGTATGTGCATGGTAACGATGAAAAAAGTGATTCATGAAAGTCAGAAGAGGTGCAGGGGGAGAGAATTTGTACATGTAATGGGAATGCAAGATTAAAAAAACTGTCCTTGTTGCATAGAAGGATAATAACATTTTGTCCTGAACATCGAAGACTACACCAGGAAGAAACGATATAGAGTGAGATGATTAGAAGTTCTGTAGAGATGGGTTTATATTTTCTTTAAGTTGTAATTGCAGCCTATTTTGGGTGAAATCAGTTGGGGATTATGAGATATACAAAATAGTGCGAGAATTATATTTGTATAATTATGACATAATAATCAATCTTAATATCTTATATCTGTAATTCCTGTCTTTATCTTATTGACAATGAAGGTCTATTTGTTTGAATAGCATGTTTGTGCTTTGACATATTTATAATATTATTTTGTGGAAGTGTTTATGGTTAAATTAAAGAAGCATTATGTAGACAATTTGTAATGCATAACAACAAAAAATTACTTTTTTAAACAAAAAATTGTTCTCCCACTTTCTCATGCTTTTGATGATTTGTTTGACTAAATATTGTAAATCATTTTCAAGAATTTATCATTTTTGTCTTGAAACGTAGATGGATAACTTGGAAATGAAACATATTTTGGTTAAAGGCAAGGCAAATATGAGGTCTGAAACTGAACTGTCAAACCTTGAGTAATATAAATTAACCTTGAAAATTTTCTTCGCTACATTGTATCAGTGGGCAGTATGGTGTTCTTTGTATCAAATTGAAAATTATGCAGATAAGTGGACAGCTACTATTATGTTCTTCGGTCTTGAAACTGCTGTGCAATTATACAATTTGGATGCAACTACCATGCTCCTGTACTAGCAATCTCTCTCTAGTCCAACCCCATCTGGGAGTGCATTGCAAGTGCAGTGTCAGACCCCTTCACAACAATTGGTGTTGACATAAATGAAGCTGTGCTTATGTTTGGACTATCCAACAAAAAGCTTTTTAGAAGTCATAAATTTTTTTATAGAATCTTTATTTTACTGATATTGTAAACCAATAGTGAATACATTGTCAGCATGATACTAGCAAGTTATCAACATAATAAGATTTTTGAGTTTATTTCTGATCCGATTTCAACAAATCAAAAAGCCGTTAATCCTTCTCAATTTCCCGTCTCAACAATTTAGGACGCCCTTGATGGCTGCTATGCATGAGGATGATTCTCCTGACTTGAGAGAAGTAGGAAGAATACTGACAGAAAGTCTGCAGGTATTTAGCAATTAAAATACTCAATTGTGTTCGTTTGCATGCATGCCAATAATTCTGTGGTTCTTTTCTTTTTCACTGATGGATGTTATTTCAGATTCCTGATGTCTCATTGAAGGCACGAAGGCTTGTAGTAAGAGTTTGTGATGTGGTGACTCGAAGAGCTGCCCGATTAGCTGCTGCAGGTATTGTTGGAATATTGAAGAAAATAGGACGAGATGGGAGTGGTGGAGTTGCAAGTGGAAGAACTAAAGGCAGACCAAGGAGAACAGTTGTTGCTATCGAGGGAGGACTTTATGCTAATTATTCAATGTTCAGGGAGTATCTCAATGAAGCCGTGGCCGAGATCTTAGGGGAGGAGGTTGCCCAAAATGTGGTTATCCGGGTAACAGAGGATGGATCAGGAATAGGAGCTGCTCTACTTGCAGCGACATATTCATCAAACCGATAGAGATTCTCACAAATGTGAATTGTATCCTACTGTGCAAATGTATAAAAAAAAAAAAAAAAGTTTCATATTATATAAAGTTGGTGTTGTGCAGTATCTCCTGGCCTCTTGTAGCTTTCTGTATGGCTGTGGGCTGACTTTTGTTCGTGCATGTTGCTCGGAGCATTTTGCCTTGTGACGTCAAGATCCACTCAGGTCTGAGATGGCTTACGTAAGTTCGGGGTGGCGAGAGCCTGATGTAATGTGGGCGCCCAAGTCTAAAGCTTGGTAAGCCCAGGGAATTGGGAATCGAGCATTACTGCAAGGTTGGTGAAAGGCACGTTTGATGCAGTTTTGGCCGTACGTATTTGTTCATGGGTAGGTGGTGGGGTCCAGATCATCCCTTTTTCTGATTCCAATGGGAATAAAGGAATGCATCAGCCATTCATCATATTCGCATTAGGATATTGCTCAACTATTCCAAAATAAGAAACATATATACTTTCACCAATAATGCCCCACCTATATATATATCTATTGAGTTTTGGATGGCAGTCATACAATATGTTTCACCAATAATTCCAAGAATTTTTTTTTTTTTTTTTAAATCAATACCCAGGATTTGGACTCTGGACCTTCTGAAGGGAAAACGCTTGGGACCGAGGCTTTAAAAAACTCCATACTTACCGACCTACTTTAATCCCATAATAAATGAGCAAATTAGCAGTAGAGGCAGAATGAAAACAAACCTTGCACATTGTTTTTCCCTTATCACAGGACTGAAATGTAAAACCTCTTGGATGACCATGAAAGAAGAACACCCATTAACATTACAAATCTTATGTCCTCATTATGTAATCCGTTGCATAAAAAATTATCTTTTTTCCCTCTACTTGCGCCGCGATCTCCAACCATTTTCTGCCAGGGTTTCTCATTATGGACACATCAGATAAAAATAAGAAATGATTTGGGAAAAACAAAATAAAGTAGGAAAAAAAAAAGAAACAAAAAACAAACCCTTTTTTTTTCTCCCAAAGCAAAATGGAGGAGAAGAGGTGGTGTCTGAGCTCTTTGTCGTTGAATCTGATGGTTAGGCTTTTGTTCTTGACGGAGATCGTGGAGATCTGCCCCACCACCACTCCTCCCTCGATCTTGTCATTTTCGTCCATCCCTCGCCACCACCGTGGAGCCAGCCACCAGGCCCTTTTTTTTTTTTTTTTAAGGGGCTTGCAGCGTTTTTTTCGAGCGACGCTGCAAAATGAGCTGGCACCAAACACAGAAGATTAGGGTTCCATGCATGTACCATCGTAATGGTTTTATTTGAAATGATCAAATAGGGTCAAGTTTGAGTCAACCTTGAGATATCAAGGATTCTCCAAGCTGAACCAATTGAGCTTTAGAAAATTGCTCATGCTGATGCTCCCAGAATCCATATTTACCTGCATTTTTATAATATAAGTATGAAGCTCTTAACAAAGCTAACTTAAGCCATACATTAACCAATGCAGCCCTGCTAAACCTAATGTTGCTTAAATTTTAGAGTTCCTTTTTTTTTTTTTTTTTTTTTGAAAGAACTAGTATGGATGGAAGCTTGACTGAGAATTGAGAATCATTTTTTTTTTTTTTTGAAAGAACTAGTATGGATGGAAGCTTGACTGAGAATTGAGAATCATAGTGAGGACGAGAATCAATTGACGTCTCTTACATTAAGACATGAGACAAGCCAAACCAATCAATATACAAACAAGTTTAGCTAAAGTTTGGGTTATATCCAAAAGCCTCCTTTTAAATCATTAAATTTGATCAAGTCTCATTTTTCCATCGCATGGGATCTAGTATTCTTCACTTCATTTCCACGATTCTAGTGAATCTTTAATGGGAGATATGTCTAAAATTTTTTTCTACTTCCAAGGAATAGGCATGAATCCTAAATTGCCACTCGAAATTTAACCTATTTGGTTGTTAGCCCAATGAAGAGAGTAATTGTGACCAAATAATGAGCTCAGACTTATCAAATTAAACCTCATTTGGTTATTGGCCCAATCAAACTTGGGCCTAATCTTGGACCCAAATAATGGGCCTGACTCGCACCTCTTGCAGCCCTAGCAAGCATCAAGCCGTGCCATGGTCGCAGAACGATCCCAAAACCCCCCAAAGCCCTCAGGCTCACCCACTACTCCCCATCCTCCCTTCTCGCGGCTTGCTTCGCTTCTTTCCATCATCCTCTAACCTCCCAGCGAAAAAACCAGGGCTGGAGACGATCGATGGCCGCCGAGAACAAACCCAATTCCAGCTTCAACAACAGCAAGGGCAAGAAGAGGAAATATCTCCCCCATGGCGTATAGTTCCATTCTTCTCCGTCTCTCCATTCAATGTTAGAAATTAGAGGTTTTTATCTGTCTATTTGAAGCTGATTCGGTTGTTGGTTTTGGTTGGATGATGTGGTAGAAACCTGTGAAGAAGGGGTCGTATCCATTGCGTCCCGGAGTGCAGGGTTTCTTCCTTACCTGCGACGGGGGAAGGGAGCGCCAGGCCACCAATGAAGCCCTCAATCTTCTCGAGACCGTACGTCCCCTCTACTCACTTTGTTCTTCCTGGTTCGTTCTAAAGTTGCTCAAGAGATGCTTCAAGTCTCCATCTTTCTTTCTTATTGTATGCTTTTGGATTGGGTTTGTATGCTAGAACCCTTGTTAGTTACTGGTCCTGATGAGATGATCTGCTCTTGGAATGGTTCTCTTGTTGGCATTCATAGGCTCAAAATCCAATCTTTATCGTCTGTATATTTGTTCTTGCACTTTTTTTTTTTTTTTTGGAATGTTTCATACTTCATGCTCTGGTTTCAGTTTCGAAAATTTTGGTTTATCCATGCTGTCTTGATTCTTTCTCTTCATATCCCACTGTGCTGCGGCTGTTTTGTTTTATGCATTGCTGGTGGGTTTCATCTTTCGATTTATGTCATCCGCCATGGTCATTGCTTTGCTCACATATTTTTAACCGAAAGAGCAGCTAGTCAATCGTTTTCTCATGTATTCATCCGTGGAGAATGAGTGGCTGCTGCTTTGCCCACTATGCTGCTGCTGTCCTCCACCATGGTTTTATCTTTTTATGCATGACTTTTTGTTTCTTGTTTTGCCTATGAGAGATCACATTCTAGTTTTTTCAGTCCTGAAGAATATATTCTTCTAGTTCTGATCTCTTTCTTATTCTGGAAAATGAGTCAATTTTTAACCCAGCTACTTGTCAAAAATAATTCTTTCACATTATTAAAGCTTCTTTAAGTGATTTTGACATTCCTCTTAATTGATGACATACTAATCATCTGCTTCACTCACAAATTTTTAACTCACCCATTATGTGATAATGCTTTTGAAGAAAAAGGCTCGGAGCTGTGAATTTGCAACTATATGATGCAAGATGGCTACGGTGGGATGATGGAAGACTGGCCCAAATTCAGCTTTACGATTATATTTCAGAACTTCACCTACTACTTAGCAGCGGCAGGAAGGAAATCTAGCTTGGAGAAAGTCATAGCATCTTATCCATATGACCATGTATTCATAACCGAAGGAACAACCTAGTCCCACTTATTCGATGTGGTGTTGTTGAGTCATGCTCTGCCTTTATCTTTTTATCAGGCCAGATAGTCATAGCATCTTATCCATATGACCATGTATTCATAGCTGAAAGAACAAACCTAGTCCCACTTATTTGATGTGGTGTTGTTGAGTCATGCTCTGCCTTTATCTTTTTATCAGGCCGTATTTCTAGATACATGATTCTAATTAATTTACAATCTACATTCACTTGTGGCTTGTCAATTATGATGCCTGGACTGTTTTACAAACTTGGCATCTTAGTACTACTCATTGTTTCTTAAATACTGACATTAGAGGCTGCATGGGTAGTCTGGTACCTTTTGAGTTCTGATTGACTTAATTAATTCTGCTCCTTCACAGTCACATGTTGGAGTTTGAATGAATTTATGTGGGCAAAAATCGCATGCTTCGATTGGAGGTTTCTTAAAAACATGTCAGACAGCAGAAAATTCAAGATGAGAGGCACCGATGGGAAAATTTTGGAAGCATGTGCATTGGAAAAAAACAAGAATTTAGATACTCTCATAAAGTCCATGAATACTCACAGAAAGTCCATGAACTAATCTGTAAAAGTAGTCAAGCAGCTGGTGTGTTTTTAATTGTATTGCAACATTAAATAAAAAAGAATATTCAAAATTAATATTGGAAAATTTTAGTAAAACAGAATATTTCAAAAAAAATCAGAAATTTATAGGATTTGTGGCAACTTTTTTTTGGACACAGCTTGGCACTTATTTGAGAAAGTCAAACACAGGGTCAGGAGCATACAGGTAGATCCTCTGTGTATAATAAATGGGATCTTCATTTGCTCTAATTTGGCTGTTCTTCAATCAGTAATTATAAATATTTGTAATTTTATTAAAATACTCTGAGCATATTCATTTACCTTTCCTATCATATCTTGGCAATCATTTCATATAGGATACCTGCATCTTTGTCCATGTGTCGAGATAAGCTGGTTTCATCAACACATTTGGAAATCTGAGAGTTCTGTTTGTGAATCCCAAGTGGGATTAAGTTACGTTGGGAATTAGCTGCTATAGCATGCCATGTCGATAAACGTTTTGGCGTTAATGTGAACACTATCCCTTTTAATCTAAGCTTGGACAAATATTGGGCATTATTAGTAATATCTTACATTACCTGCTTTGTAAGAAAAGAAGAATAATTTTAAATCACCCCCAGTTCCAGCATTTGAAGCCTGAGCTGATTTGCTTTGCTAGCAGTCCCTGCCATTACTGTCTGTAGAGTTCTTTGTCTTCATACTAGCTATATAATGAAAATTTTCATTTATTAGGTGGATTATTCTCCTTTTCTTCACTCTTTTTTGTTTGTTTCTCTTTTCCTTGTTTCTTATCAATTGTATTCATTAAACATACAACATGGCTGTGACAAGTAACTATTGCGTTCTTATGTAAGCCTCTCCCTTTTATTTGATATGCAGTTTTATGAAGAGCTTGTGAATGGGAAGGATTCAGGTGCAAAATGTAGGACTGTTCCCATGAAACCATTGAATAAAAAAATTAAATTTAAGGACTCGGATTCTTCCAGTGATGAAGATGAGGCTGCTCCTCATGTGGAGGAGTCAGATACTGAGAAAAAAGCAGCAGAAAGTGAGGACACGCCTTCAAAGGAGCAGCTAGAAGATGGGGTTCCTTGCAAGGAGGGATCGGATGCTGAGAAACATGTAGAAGAAAATGAGGAATTACCATCAAAGAAACCGCGCCTAGAAACAGATACATCAAAACATGATCATACAGAATCTGATAAAGTTACTGATAAACCAATTGACGAGTTAATTGAAGATGAGCTCCAAGAGTTGGGAGATAGAAACAAGGTTGGTTTAGTTATGGAAAATTTAGAATTTTAATGCTATGAACTAATTTGCTATATTACTTGGGAGGATCAAATGGAAATTGCGATGGCCTAGTTTAATTTTTTTTTTTTCTAGCTTGCCGATTATTGTTATAACTGCACCAGTAATATGGATGTTAATTATATTTATTTCTTTTTGGTTTTTCTTGTTATGCTTTGTTGTTTGCTGATTAGCATATGCAATTTTTATTTATAGCATCATGGGGTAATAATCATTTAAAGCATATCTTGAATTATTGTCATTATTGTTACCATTAATGTTGTATAGTCTTTGCCTTCCCTTCCGCGCTTGTTTTGTTGCTGCATGACTTATGATGTTGTAGACTTCACAAATATGTTAGTTGACTTGAGTTTGATGGCACATATGTTTTCCTCTGCCTACTATTTGTTTCTTTAAATATGTGCTGCACTTCTCATTCTTAGGGACACTGACAACTACTCGTGCATTGCATACATCCGCATACTAATTGTTACAAAGATAACTGTCAAAAAGTTTTTAATTGAAGATGTTAAATATCAGTTTAACTAATTTCTTAGACATGGACATAATGGAATCATTGGGCCCTAACTGCAGTAAGTTTCATATTTGCTATACTAACCAACCTTGCATAGTGGAATTGCACTCTTCCATGTTTTCAGGGCCTTTTTTTTTCGGTTTAATTATACTTCACTGGATCTCCGCACTTGTGGTGCATGTGCTTGTTCAGCAGATGGTGTCCAAGGCCATGCATCACTATTGAACGGTACTAGAGGCTGATGCATCATTGTTATAGAAATGTTATCCTTTTTTAGAGATACTCGGTGGTATATATACTGCATTGAATTATACTGTATATGCTTTTGTTGTCATCACATGCTGACTGTGGAAGCTTGCCTCTGTTGCAATCACATTTGTAAGTTGTTTTGCCCTTAATAGAAGATCATTGTAGCCTTTTGAATCTCATCCAAGTGAAATGCCCTCAAGTTTTGCAAATTGTCATTTGTGGATTTGATTGTTGCCAGATTAATTTAATTACTTTGGTCATCACTTGAATTGTTGAATATCCTCATTAATCATTACATTGCTGAGATTACATTGTTTTCTTGCCGAGCTGGTCTATAGAGTTAGCGATATGGCTGTAGACATAAGCAAATGCACATTCTCTGGATGCTGCTGGTTGCTAGAATTTTTGTAGTCTTTTGATATTTATCCTTTTCTCTTCCAACAATTAGCCAAATAGCTCCCCTGTGTATGATTTGCTATGTGCTGGTTGCATTATTTGTTTTGGGATTTCCCTTCTTCAGTCATATCCACTCCTCTCTCTCTCTTTCGCTGTGTGTGTGGGAAGAAAGATGGTAGTTTGGCTATCCATCGATGAAAAAAGGTACAAATGAGCAGACCATGAAAAGATCTTGAAACTAAAGATCATCAAAATTACTGGAAACATCGTGATCTAAAGCAACTAATATATTTTTCCAACTTAGGTGAAGCAAAACGCTTGCAGTCTAACCAGAAAAATTCAAATTCTTTGATGTTTTTGGCCACATTAGCCTCTGATTCCTGAGGAACTTTCTTATTACTCTCTTTCCTGATTCTCTGCCAACTAGGATGAGTATGGGCCTCCAACAATCTTGCAGCTTCTTGCTAGCCCTTTTCTTTCCGCATTTATTCCAGCAACATGCTGGTGTTCCTGGCCTATGGTCCATCCTTTCTTTGTTTTTGATAGAAAATGTTACTGACAATAGCAAATCTGCTATTAATGAATAAATAAAGATCATTCTCTTGGCCTGTTTTACCTAGAGGACAAACATTTTGGTGAGGCCCATTTCTTTTAGTTAGATTCAAACAACCTTGCTTCTGCCAGGAGAGGATTTGACTTTCTCAGGTGCAGCAGATCTCCATATGCAGGGAAAAAAGGCTCTGATGGTTCTGCCAAAATTAAGAAAGCTATAACTGAGAAAATACTAACCGTTAACAATCACCATTTGACATCATCCTTCTCATTTCTAAGACTAGTCTAGATTTGATATGCATCAGATTAATGTGCTCCATCACTTGATCTGTTTCTGATTCTAAAATTTGAACTGGAGCTCCGTGAAAGCATTCTGGAGCATCTGCAATGGGGCCAAATGGCCAATTATTAGCTGGTTTGAGAACAGTCAAGCCTAGAACCCTATCGCTGTCTGTGAACAGTTGCCTGGACACTTGCTTGGGTAATGCAGAGTGGCTGCTACTTTGCTCCTATAAATCCACTAAAAAAAAGATTTGTTTCATCTCTTCGCGAAAAAACACTATAGTTGCCGCCAAAACTATTTATCATCTTTGATTAGTTCATGTGTTTACTGAATTACAAATTGAACAGACCTATAACAAGAATGGACTTTATTTTATGCCTTGTCTTTAATGTACATATGAATAAGCTTTAATGACAGGCATGTCTTATGTGCCAACTCTAAATTATGTTTTTGTTGAGTGGACAACTTTTTAAAGGACTGATACATTGGAACCATCAGTTCATAAAAAAAAAATCATTTTTATGTCTGACCAGAAATATTAAAATCAATTTTTGCTTATAGTTATGATGATGCTAGAGGCCATTTTTTCTTGGTCATCTGCAGATAGCTTCTTGCAGTTGTACATTGCATTGTTGAGACAAGCAATTATTATTATTATTATTATTATTATTATTATTATTATTATTATTATTATTATTATAATAGTCTATCTTTTGACCAATTTTTAGATTGAAATCTTTACCATTAGATCATTTTTATTTTTGAGTTATCTCAAATGCAAAGCTACACAAGTCCATAACAAAATACACAATTGGCACTGCAATACGCTACTTGGTTCATTTTCATTGCGAAAGCATGAGCAAATTTTAACCACTTTATGCTAGTGTATTGACATTTTACCCTATACAATAAAAATTTAATTTGCATATAGTAACCTAGACTGATAAATTACCCTCTATATTTATGCTGATTGTTGTTAAACATGTTCATTGCATGGTTTCTAATTATATATTATACAATTGAGGCTGCATTACTGTATTTAGAATTAACAGCATAGATAACCTGAAAAATAATGTTAAAAACTACATGGGCGCATTTATCCATCTTGTCATGTTAACACGTTAGGTGCTGTACACTTTGTGAATATTGTGGGAAGCTTATATTCTAGGAGTATTGCAGGAAACTTGAACTTCTATTTTCTTATCTTTTTTGTCATGTAGAACTGTTTTTTCCTATGATTAATCTAGCAATTGAGCTTCTAAATCCTCAAGGAGATACAGGCTGTTGCTCAAGTATCGTATTAGGGAGAATTTGATCCAGAATTGCTATTGCAGTCCAACTATTTTTCGTGGTATAGGTCGGTCCTTGTACACTGAAAGTGCCTGATGAAGGGCTGAAAAGTAAAACTGTTTCATATGTTGTTCATGAAGAATTTTCCTTGGTAGCATCTTAAAAGCTTTTTGTAGGGGTAGTTTGATAATCAGATGACAATTGAGATGAACCCTGCTTGATCAGACCCTGCTTCATCTCCAGCCATTAAAGCTACTAGTGTCCTTGCTGTTTAATGGGTTTCTATGCCTATTTCACTTATAAATTTTTCAGAAAAATTAGGTTACTTTCTTATTTAGCATCACTTATGTGATCCATGCTTTGTCTTTCTTTTTTATTTTTATCTACTTAAATATTTTACAGTTTAATAATGATCATTGTGCTAAGACTTTTCCATCAAAACAGAGGCATTTTGTGAGTCTTGAGTCAGGTTGTAATGGTGTTGTCTTCATTCAAATGCATAAACGAGCTGGAGACCCTAGCCCTGTGGACATAGTACATCACATGATGAGTTCAGCTGCTTCAACAAGGAAACATATGTCAAGGTTCAAATCTGTGCCACTCTTTTCTGTATTCAAATAAGTAGAAATCTTATATATTTATTTTACTTTCTCCTGATTTCAATAGAGATTCATAGCTCATGATTTCTCTGAGTTCAATTTTGTCACATAGGTTTATATTAAGAGTTTTACCAGCTGAGGTGACATGTTATGCATCAGAAGAGGAAATAAAAAAAGCAATTAAACCACTTATCGAACAATATTTTCCAAGTGAAGCTTCAACTCCATGCAAGGTATGCTTAAATCCTGAATTCTCATTCTTGTGGTTTTTGGCCCAAGGAGAAGAATAAACTCTTTTCATTTTTGTGTGGATATTCTTGCAAATCGTTATATTACTTTTTGAGTAGGATGACACTTTTTCCTAAAAGATCACCAAAAAAGCAAGTAATCCATTCTTTTTTAAAATCTGACCTTCTGATCTAGATGAGTTGTTTCAAAGGTATTAGAAAAATGTTTCTCAATCTTGTGGGGGTCAACTATTCACAACTTATTCCAGTGCCAAGATGCTACCATAAAATATTGTAATCAGAACTTCAATAATACATTTGGTCATAGAGGATGTTAAAATTAATGATGCTAAGCATCATTCGCCGAACCATCTCGAATCGGATGATTCAGACCGTGCTGAACCATACCGTTGGAAAATCAGTCCGGTTTCGGCATACAAAACGACACAGTGGCCATCCTGGAGGGAGGGAGAAGAAAGAGAGGAAGAGAGAGAGGGGGGAGAGAAGGGGATGGAGAGAGAGAGGGCCTTTGGTGGCCGTCGGAGGCTTTCGAGCTTGTGCCGAAGGGCCTGAGGGTGATCGAGGCCGGAGGAGGGCCTCCACCCTCTAGTGCGAAATAGGATTCACCCCTATTTCACCTTTTTTTTTTTTGGTTTTATTGCACGAAGTTGGCAATTGTTCGCCCCTATTTCGTCTTTTTTTTTTGGGTTTTATTGCGCGAAGTCGGCACCTGGAGTGCCGACTTCACCATATATATATATATATATGTTTCGTCTTTTTTTTGTAGATTTTATCATGCGAAGTCTGGCAATCTAGTTGCCGACTTCAACCAAAATGATATATATATATGTGTGTGTGTGTGTGTGTGTGTATATATATGTGTGTGTGTGTACACACACACACATATATATATATCATTTTGGTTGAAGTCGGCAACTAGATTGCCAGACTTCGCATGATAAAATCCAAAAAAAAAGGCGAAACAGGGGCAAACCCCTGTTTCATATTGGTGGAGGATAGAGGCCCTATTTCGGCCTCGGCCGCCCTCAGGCCCTTCGTCGTGGGCTTACCGGCCGTTAAAGATGTCGCGATGGTATCGCCATCCGTCTGGAGATCTCTGACGGCCTTCGGTCATCCGATAAGGACCTCCCCCTCTCTCTTTCCCTCCCTCTGTGCTTACCGAGCTCAGCAAGAGCTCGGATGGCCTCTGGCGGCCGCTAGAAGCCCTCTCTTCCTCTTTCTTCTCCCTCTCCCCTTCTCTGCCCTTTTAGTTTTGCCCAACATGGACTGGTATGGATCCATACTAAACCATACTGCCATCGGCCGACTGGCATGGGGTTCGATTCTGGTTCTGCGATCCTTGACGCTAAGGATAATGATGTAGGCTGAAACCGCACCTCTCACTATCATAAGAATCCTGTGAGACCTCCGGACCATTTTTAGCTCAGGTAAAGCAAGAAAACAAGGCGACATGTGACTCAAAAGTGTCCAAAGGGTTTAACTTTTTAGAAAATTAGGCCAAGTTACAGTGTTAGATGCTGTCCAGTGCACATCAGTCCAGAAGTTCACCATAAGCACAGATTGAATTTGAAGCTGAAACCACTTCCACAATGTCGAACATCAAGTAGTCTTTGCAGTTCCACTTGAATCACCTTGATTGTAGCTCAGATGATGAAGATATGGTCAAAATATTGAAGCGGTGTCAATGCAGGCTAAAACTAGAAATCTGATGGCAAGATCTATGCTGTCAGATATCCGACAGTAGTATATGTGCTGTCCAACCTATTTTTGACAGAAGTAACCTTGCCATCAGATCCATAATTAGCCCCAAAATCCCTGAAGTCATCATAGTTCGGATCTTTGTCAAACTAGAAGGATCTATGGCGGTTAGCATGTTGTCAGACTGAATCAAGAGGTAGAAACCCAGCCATCAAATTATTTTTGGTGTCCAGAATGCTTCTAAGGCCGAGAAATTGTTCTAGATTCCCAAATTTACAAGCTACTCAAGTGCTAATCGAACTCTATGCCTACTCATTCATCTTTATTAATGTGAGGGATCCTAGAGCCTGTAAATAGCCCCTATGTACTCAGTTTTTTTGCATCAATGAAAGCTTCCATCTGGAGTACATGTAGCTCATGGTTGCTCTTAAAATTTTCTTTGCATGGTGCATTCTGTGCAAGCTTTGGTGGATTCTAGAGCAAATCCTGGTGGATTCCAGGGATTGGCAGCAGCATGTTGGTGGATCCTGGCAGGTCACGGTCTTCTTCAAAGGAGCCTTGGTGCATTCCGGTCAATGACGAGGGCCTTCAAGAGTAAAGAAGCTACTAGTCATCCCTATGTAGCCTTCAGTTTACTTAAATATCTTTCGATTTGAGATTTTAAAATCGTATATGCTTTCTTATTTCTAGGATTAATTTCATTCTTGCTTAGAATAGTTTAGGTGCCTGCTGTTGTCTCCAAAGTTTGTGCTAGGCCTCGCAGCCTATGCCAGATAACCAAGGCCTCGAGGAAAATTGCTAATGGAAATTTTGAGTCACAAGATTAGTTAAGCTACTTTAAGATCTGGAAGATACCTTTTGTAATAGCATCTACAGCAGCATCAATGCCAGAATCAGTTCTTTTAGGGAAGTTGATTCTTGGCTCAGAGAGAAGTTATGATAATTTTTTTTGGTTTACATGAAGTAAAGATACAGAACACTCTTCCTATGTTTGAAGAATGGCTTCTTATGGAAAGTGCCCAATAACATATGCTATATTTCTTGGACATAGTAGAAAAATTACAACTTAGAATAGCTAATTAGATGATGTGCCGAAGCATTATTTGGAACCATTCGACTCTTTGTCATTCTTATGACTCTTGGCGGAGGATGACAAACTAGGGTTTGCTCCAAGGAGTTTTTGCCAAATGTCTTTTCTCCCTCTGAGCACATAAATGAACTGTTTTTGCCCATCATTTTTCTAAGGCATGGAGCAGATGGTACCTTCAAAAGTTAGATGCTTTTAGAAAACTTTATCTGTTGGAGCTATAATAGTTCTTGTTTTGGAAGTTGTTGTTGGAATGTATTGCCAGCTGCGGGATTGGAATTTTGGATCTTGTTCCTAAATTAATTTCCTGCCTGATTAAAGATAGATACCAATCTGTGCAGCTGAGAGGATTATAAGAAAGATAATGAACAAATTTAATCTTCTGCTCCTTCAAGAAAGTCAAATCCTTAACTGTTGTTTTCATTGGAACATATGTTTCATTGTTTAGAGACGCTATTGGGATCGCTTGCTTGACTTTTCTGGAACTATTGGCTGATTTGCTTCAGATGAAGTAAAGAAGCCTGCCTTAGAAAAGTTACAGGCTTGGTTTGATAAGTAGAATGCATGCTAAAAAGGAAATTTGAAGAGCATTATTAGTTGGAATGTGGAAGTAATGTCCCTTAGGAACTGTGTAATTTGTTAGCATTTATAATAATAGATTCCAAGGTTCGCCGTCTTGGCACCAGACCCCATACCAGTAAAATCCTGTTTAATATCAGTATGTGGTTTGGTACGGTACGATAATGTCTGTACGCTCCGAGATGGCGGACCGATACGAGACCGGTATGGTATGGTATGCTCCGTACTAGACAGTATGGGGTGGTACAGTATTCCATGATAGGTTCTCTGTTTCACAACAATAATTTGCAGATTGTCGATGCAAAGAGGGGATTAAGAGGGAATTTAATTTTTGGATCACAGCATCATTTGCTCTCTAGTCCTTAATAAAATTAGTATTTTCTATTCCTACATTCATTTCTGATTTGATGAATTGTGACTTGTGCCTTGCTGATTATCAGGAAAAGGAAAAAAACATCCAGATGTCTTCTGACCTATTTGAACTTTTATGTATGCAGTGCTTTCTTAGAAGTAAAAATGAATTGCAATATGAGTGATTTGTTGGTAAAACTGGTGTTTATCTTCTAGTTTGTTGTGGAACTTGGGCAATAACTAGCTTAAGTTTTTGGAGTGCCTTCAGGTTTTCTTTCAGGCACTCAAACCCCCATCATGTATTTTTTTGTGGTGAGGGACTGGAAGTAGGGGCCTCAATTATCAAATATGGATGTTTTAATGTATCTTGTCCTCGATCTGGTTTTTGATTGTGACAGTGTTCAGGTGGCCTTAGTTGAACAGCAAATAATAAATTAAACTGGTTACAGTCCACCTTGGTGATGAACTTCGTCCACAAGGGAAAGTCCTTGAGCGGGGCACATCACTGTTGAATGAAGATGAGCGAGAGATGAATTTTTAAAATTGTCTCTGTCTCACTTGATCTCTTAGGGATTAATTTGTTTGATCACAAACACTAACTGGTCAAGGGTGATGAGGTGAACAAAAAAATTTTAAATTGTAAAAACTCTCCATACATAAGTGCAGATGAATTTCAACTTATAAATGCTAATATAAGTGGTTGGTTTCTGCTCCACTTCTAATGCCGTTAAATGGTCATACTTTGGCCAACCTTAGTGTTGTGGAGCAGAGGTTGCAACCTTAATTTTTAGCTTCAAGTTCTTTTCTAGTTTTCCTTATGTTGCAAATAATGACTTTTGGAGTATCTAGTGGGGATTTTATTTTTGAACTCTTTATCTTCAGGGAACATTTAATGTATTCCTCCATTTGTGTTGCTAGAGATCATAGAATGCAAATTGTTAAGGAAGACTCCGCTAATCCTTTCATGCATGCAGTTTGCAGTGTTGTACGAAGCACGTGCTAATGCAGGTATTGAGAGGATGGCCATCATAAATGCAGTAGCAAAGTCAGTTCCCCAGCCGCATAAGGTGGATCTCAACAATCCAGATAAGACCATCATTGTCCAGATTGTCAAGGTAAATAGGACACTGCCTTTGATTATGCCTGAATATCTTATTTCTTTGCCAGTCTACTTGTAAGGAAAAAAAAGTGGATTTTGTTGTTTAATCAGAAAGCAGCCGCAATTTCCAGTGAGATTGCAGTCCATAATAACCCTCCTCAACTGTCTATATTTAATTTGTTCTGCATTCTTTATTACCTAAAGGAACTTGTTCTTTGAAACTTCAAAACTGGAGTTACATCTTCACTCTTTGTTAGTAAACTTTGGTTCAATCGGTATTGTTAGAATTCTGGCTGGCCAATTCACTAGAAATTTATGTTTCAGAAAACCTTTTTCTGTACTAATCAGAGAACTACATTCTTGGATAGTGGTTGTTTCTTAAACACACTTTTGGATCTGGGGCCAGTTCTGTACTATTGATTTAGTCTAGGCAAAATGTGAGGCTTAAATGAATAAGAAGATAAGGTGTCTATCAAAAAAACAAAGTTATACAGGCACCCCAGGAAGAATTTAGATGTTTTTTGGGCCATGAGATTTTTTTGTTGACATGAATTGTCAAATATACTTAAATTTTCGGTTGATATTTTGTTCCTTCCATAGAACATTTTGTGTAGGGAGAGACTCGAGAGGGGTGTATTAGTGGAGAAGAGAGTGTCTATGTAGGTGTTTCTATTTGCACTCCAAATCTTTATCAATGAATTCCATGTGCTTGTCTTACCAATATTTTGGCTAAAATTATGAAGAGTGAAAGTTTAACAAAGGAATATTTGATTTTGGCATTCTTTTCCTACACACACACACACACACAAAAAAAAAAAAAAAGAAATCAAGGTTACCACATTTTGCTTGGAAGTGGTTGGATGTAGGTGGCATTATACAGTTGAATGTGCATATTACTAATATGGAAGCTTGACTATAGGTTGAAAGAATCTTTATTAGTTTAAAGTTTGGAGTTGCCTCTTTGCCCAGCTAATATCCTCCCATAAAAGTAGAAATATTTTGTCATTGATGTCAATGAGTTTATTCACCCTTCTAACTTCTAAATATATTGATTAACATGTTTTTGTGTTCCAGTGTTGCCGTTAGATGAAGGAAAATTTCTAGATTATTGAATCACAAATAATTGATTATTGCTAGCTTAAATATGTGCTGCACCACTGAGTTAAAATGTAACCTGAAAATGTCTATAAGAAACCTACCTTATGTATCTTGGAACCTATATATTAAGCATAAACATTCGCATACCATAAAGAAATGTGATGCTGCAAAGTGGGTTTCATAGTTCATAAATCATATATAAGACTATTATGTGTTGCTTCTCCATGGTGGGGTTTAATATTGTCAGGTGTAAACATCAGCAGATGAGCCACGATCAACTTCATGGCAAGCTGGTTTTAATTATTTTCTTTCATATTTAGAACAGATTAAATTGAAATTCTCTAATATTTGACAATCATATAATTATCATTTGTGTATCTTTTTTTTTTTTTCTGAGATCCTGAATAATCTTATACAATGCAAAATTTATGCAGACTATTTGCTTGGTTGGTATGGTTGAAAGGTACAAGGAGCTTTCCAAGTACAACCTCAGGCAATTGACGTCGCCACAACAGTAGTCCTGTGATGATCTTGGAAGAACTGGTAGAAGAAGTTGATTTCTTGCATGCTTCATCGCCAAGACATTGTTGAGAAAATCTAGAGCTGAGGAGAGTGTCGAAGAACCTGTCTGGGCAAACCATATGCCTGACATTTGCTAAGATAGTGTATTTCTTGAAAATGGCTACAGCTGGATGAGGCCTCTCATTTTCTAATCCAAAAGCATGTGATCCAATATTTCCAGAAAGTATGTAGGTTATCCGGATTTAATTTTGATTTGCTAATTTACGTGTAGAAAAATAATCCACATGCTTGTCAGAATCTGGTTCTGTTTTAAATTTTCTAAATTTTATAATCAATAGAAACTATTGACTTGCAAATAGTTCTTGCCTTGATCTATCAGCGCTGTTTCTTGTTTCCTGGTGAACAAACTGATGTAAATGTTGGAAATTATGCACCTGACTTGTGGGAAATTATACTTTGTGTTCTGTCGCGGGCTAATTTTGTGCCGCCTGGTGACTTATATAACTATCAAGAATAGCTTCAGAAGGGTTAAGACCTGCTGCCTGGCAGTTGTTGAAGGTGGGAAAGCTTAGAATAGAGGACTGCTCAACAGGGACATTGCTGTCTTGTTTACTAGACAGAAAAGAAAAACTTGATTCATGCAAATTTGATTTGTAGAATTAGCTGCATAGCTGTTACATATACTTGTTCTGTTTTTTGGGGCATCTTATGAAAGTGAAGCGTGATGCCTTGCTGATATGATATTGCCTTTAATGAGTCATAACTGGAAGGTATGTTACTCTCACGGTTGATGAAATACTCAATGATGTCAGATTGGACAACTAATATATTCAGATTAATCCAGAGAAAGGCTACTTGGTGGACATATGTTTGTATGCTCATAAAACGCAATTAACTTCTGTTGTGCTGCTGGAACATTAATAATTGTTCTCTTCTCATTTCCTTTTTATCACTCATGTTCTTTCATTTCTTAATTCTTACATATGGCTTTCCCCTTACAGATATCTTCTCTCTCCTCTCATTCCTCCATGTTGCAGGCCTAGGCTTGGCATGATGGCATGATTTGTTTAGCTTCCATGTGGCAGACTTGCTTCTCAGGTTTTCTGTGCATGACCTCATTGAGTTTTTAAACAGCAGTCCCAATTCTGATAGTTTTTTTTTTTAATTAATAATTGATTGGTTAGTTCATTGAATATAAGTAAGGCCAGATTGGAGTTTGTTAAGAATGATATGAGATTTTCTTCACATCTGTGTGTGTGTCGTTTTTGAAATAGAGGAGGCCGAAGCCACCACATAGGTACCTCGGCAAACCAAGTTTAATGCTCGTATAGCCAGGATATAAACGGTGTGGAAATTGATCTCTTCCACTTCCATTGGGTGTATATAATTGGTTTTGATATCTCAAATATGGCTGCCGCGCTTGTATGGAAGGTGGTGGTAACGGCAAATTGTGTCATCTATTGCCGAATAGCAATTTCATACTTTCTTCTTTGTTTTAGAAATCTCCATTTCTTTCACCTATTCGGTAGAACCACGAGACGGTGTTTTCTCATCCAAGGAGTTACTCGATGAAAGATAGACCAGATTGGAAAACATACAGGTTTTGAGATGGTAAAAGCTACTGAAATTTCAAACATTTTGGAACCAAGGCAGCATTATACTGATAACCCGCTAGTATTTTGGAGTGTAAAAGAATCATGAATGACTTCAAGTTTGGAACTATGCAACAAATTTGATCCCTTTGAAAGAAAAATACAGTCAATTTGTATCTGAGGGGACATTTTTCCTTGTTCAAAATTCTTCAGGGGTTGAGATATTCAATCCAAGGTGTTGTGAATGTGATGCTGATGGTATATAGACAATATTAGGGGAATAAGTTATGATATGTTGATTTTGTAATCTGTAATTCTGATGATCCCGTGCGAAATGAGTGCTTTAAAATGATGGCATGACATCGACAAATTATATCCTAGTTTCGGCTCAAGTGTCACGCTGTACTACAGTAGCCATTAATTATAGAAGTTCAATAATCACAAACCATCAACTCAGCTTAGCTTCGCAAATAATCATCTAGCTGATTTGGTCAGGCCTTCAGTATTCCTTTTAGGGATGAAAGTAGTATGGATATTATTTGTTCGGATTCATTTTTGTATCCAAATCAATTTGGATATGAACAGAAATTTGAAAATCCGACAAATATCCGTATCCGTATCTATATCGTTAAAGAAAAATGAATATGAATATGGATAGACAACTATCCGATCTGTATTCGAATATCCGAATCTACATATAATCTTATATAATAATTATTAATTTTAAGAGAATTATACAACCATATAAACATATTATTAACTTGATTTATCATTTATTTAGTAATATCTTTGATTCTGTAGTCATAAATTTTAATTATCTAAATAATATCTGTAATTATATTCCTACTTTCAGTATTTGAATTGTATCGTATTCGTTTAAAATAAATATGGATATAAATTTTTGCATCCGAATAGTATCTGTATCCATATTTATATTCGTTAGATAAAATAAATACGAATATGGATATGATGATATCCGATCCATATCCGATTCATTTTCAGTCCTATTTTTTTTTTGTTTCTAATCCCTCAACGATGGATTGTTGTCTCCTTCACTATATTCCTTTAAAAGTTCTTGACCATTTGATATCAAGTATTTGCTTGTGACCCTACTCTCGTGTCCTTTTGAGTGTCTTTCCACTTGAAAGGTACAACCAGCTAATGTTGGTTCTCTTACAATGTTGAAACTTCATGAAAGATGAAATATATAAGTCTCTCTTCTTTGTATAAGTTTGTCCATGTGATAGCTTCATTCCTTTAATAAAATTTGGTAACCCATCACCATTTTTCTCAAAAGGAAAGGGGAAAAGAATAGAAATGAAAAAAAAAAAAAAAAAGCTTAAGACAAAAAAAAAAAAAGTGGTATACGACTAATTTTTTTCTTTGATCTTAAAAACAAAGAAAAAGAACATTTGGAAGGACATTCTGGATTGAATTGTCCAGGCCCTTCTTGGAACAGTATTTCTTGTAAGTCGCAAATCATGTTACTTTTAAGTGAATGGACGCTTCTTAAGTCCACGTATGGCATCCAAGGAAAATATTAAATTGGTAGTAAAATGCTTAAGATGCCGCCCATCAAAAAAAAAAAAAAAAAAGAGCCTACAAAGGATTCTCAAAGGATCAAAAGTTCATCACCTTCCCCATTGAAGCACATAATTAGATTTAACTGGCTGTAGAGTTCCTTTCATTACGCATGGATCTATGATATGGATACTAAAATCATATCATCAACACTGCAATCACACAAGCTACTACTTTTTTGTAACTTTCCATGTAAACTCTGTCAAGGACAGCAAAAAAGGAAGCTATGGGGGGTTGCATGAAGATAAAAAGCTATCTTTACATCTTAAGGCTCCTTTGTGGGTCTATATTTCAACTTTTTGTCCATGGTTTGTCCTCAAATTGTGCAAAGCTTTTGAAACAAAATTTTCCTTTCTGAAATTGATAGGAAAATGCTCAGTCACCACCCATTCCAAGAGACTTCTGAAGATGAAAAGCTTGACTGTCTTCCATCATTGAGTAGTACATAATAATTTTATTTAGGAAAAATGCCACTGAAAAACATGTTCCAAAATATTGTGAAGGATGAGATTAATTGTGCAAATTATAAACTCAGCACTCATACAAACTGTGTTTCTTTAGGAGCCTGAATCACTCTTGTGTAGTTCTCAGCAATCAAATCACAGTACTGGCAGAGTGGGGAGGAGGACGTTTCTTTCCTGAATAGTGAGAACAGTCTACCATTTCTCATAACAAAAGTAAATCCTTACACTCTGCCATACCAAACCATAAATTTTGAGGAACCTATCTCCAAATCAACAAAGTGCCTTGATACTTTCAAATAACCAGAACAAGGCAGCACACCAAAACACCCTCTATTAGATCTATGAAGTTTATATCAAACATCCTTTATCTACTGCAATATGATGCATTTCTTCAGGCCTTATCCTTCTCTACTCCACTCTCCTTGCCCCACTATATTCCTTAGGCACCCACCAAACCCTCAAGCTCTTATCAAGCCCACCACTATAGAGCATAAACCCCTCTCCAACACTATAGCAAGAGGCCTGCAAGCACTTCACTGGCCCTTCAGGCCCTCTTATAATCCCCACCCTCCAAAGCCCTCCCCCACTCTCCCTCCTCCACACACCAATACTCTTATCAGCTGAACCACTGCACACAAACTCCCCCATGGAACACAAGCACAGCACAGCCATCTCATGAGTCCTCACATCACAAACCAACGTCCAATTGTCCCTCCCAACATCTCTTTCCCATCCCATAACCCGCCCATCGGACCCTCCGCCGTATACCAATCTCCCTTCATCGCAGATGATCACCGCATTCCAGGACACATCCCTGCGGCCCTCCAACACTCGCTTCAAGCAATGCATGCTCCTCCCCTTCTCCCAAACCTTGATCTTTCCATCGGCCGACGCAGAATAAACAAGACCCTCGTGCGCAACTAGGCCATTGATGGCATCATCATGCGCTCTTATCGACTCCAAGCACCGGAGGTCTGCCACCCTCCACACCTTCAAGGTCTTATCCCAAGACCCTGAATAGATGACACCACCATAGACTGCAAGACATGAGATACTATCGGCATGTTCGATCCATAGCTTGCGGTGGTTCCGCCGGGTTTGAACGTAATTGCTCTGCTTCATGAACTTGCACAAGTAGTCCTTGGTCGTCGGTAGGGTGGCGGTCAGCCGAAAGATGTTCTCGGAGCTTCGCGACACCTTCCATACTCTGATCCTGCCGTCCTGATGAGCAGAGAAGACTCGGTTCCCGACAGTTACAAGGGCCTTCACCGAGCCATCTCCATGACCAAACTTTGTGAACCGGCGGAGGTCGGGCTGCTGCCAGGCGATGATGTCCTTGCCATGGGAGGCACTAAGAATAAACTCGCCACAGAGGGCCAGGCAGGAGACAGAACCAATGTGGCCTGAAAGAATAGCCAATGATTTGTGCTGCAAACCTCCGGTAAGCGTGTTTGGAATGCAGCATTGAAGCTCTTTTGGTGGTGATTGGTTTGGTGTCAGGCTGCCTTCAGAGTCGCTACTGCTTGAAGATTTTGCGAGCAATGGAGTTGATATGGTGGGCTCTGAATACGCCATTGGTTGCAGCTCTTTTTGAGCAAAATTGTTTACAATTCTTTTAGCTAAGGATTGCATGGAGATGGGGAATGGGAATGGAGAACAAGGGGAAAGAGAGAGCCGTTGGAGAGAGTATATTAAGGGGAGAGAGAGTGGTGTTAGATTTCTCGACACTAAGGTTAGAGGTTTCAGAGATGGCTTTGTTGGGTCGGTGATGGTTTTTTGTATTTAAAACGGTGGGAGGGCGGTTCAACGGCTACTTTGGAAACAAGCACCCTTTGGTGGGACCCACACGCTCCTCCAGCTTTTGGGGTGGGAGTCTAGCTTGGACTTGTGTGTCCTGTGAATGGACCAAAATGCTCATATCTTTCAATTTTGTGCTTATTATATTGAGGAGGGATTCTTTGCTGCCATACTTTGATTGGCTACAAAATATTGGCCTTGAAGATTTGCTGCATCAAAGTGTATTCCACATAACTTATATGAAGTGACTTGGGAGTTAGGCCAAAAGGAGAGTACCATGTTTTCATTGGCTAAACCTTAATTGGCTCCCATATTTGCTATCAGAGTGTGTTCCACATATTCATATTTGCACAAGCAGTGTGGTGACTTATGAGTTAGGCTAAAAGGTAAAAGCTGAAGAAGATATGATGCCTATGTACCAGGTAGGACTACATGAAGCTGTACTTATCAGATAGATCTTCCTTAGATTCTGGCTAGTTGAAAATGGCCACATGCTACATTGGCAGTGGCAACCATGGAAATGATTTGCAAGTCTAATAGAATCTATTTAACAAAATTATAAGGATTTCACTAATTTTAGTGTTTTCATGCTAATGGACATCCAATTGTTTATTTGGCTTGTGTTGTTAACAAAATCATCTTAAAATATCTAACTGTTGTTTACAAAATCCTCTGAAAAATCTAAGATGGAAAAAGATTTTGAAGAGCTAGCAACAAGTATGAAGGTTAAAAATTGTAGATGTGATCATGTGGTCAGTGTCTTTGAATCGTTGGCCTCAAATATAAAATACATTTTTTTGAAGAAAAAAAAAGCTATATATATTAAAAGAGTTGGTTACTCTTGTTTGATGGAAATGTTGGCACCCTGCTAATCCAGTGGGCAAGATTTATTTATTTTGTCTTTGGCGCATTTCAAAGCAATCTGATGACATCCTAAGTCACAATCTTTAGCTCAGATAGGATCGCATGATCATGTCTTTTTGATGGCCATGTGCCCTCCAACTCATGCTTTGTAATGCGTCTTTACTCGGCAACACAGAAGCCTAATCAGCGATGATTAAATTGCGCTCAAATCTAGAAATCTCAAGGAATTATATTCTTACTGTAGTAATCTCAAAGGGACTCCGAGTTAGGTCTTTTGGTTTGGGAGAGGACCTCAACGCCTCTATTTTTCCTAATTTTTTGGTGGGATCCACAATCCCTGTTTATTTATACGGTAAAGGCATGCTAAGCTTCCGTATTCAATGGGAGGCCACCCTACATGGACCTTGCCTTGAGGGGTATGTTTTTGTTCATATAATATCATGTTTAAAAGGAATGTAACTTGTCTTTATATTTTATATTCATTTCTACCCTTTAGACCGACCTCCAATGTGCTCATGGCGTAGGTTTTATTCCCTCCCGCGAGGAGGGATGAACTTTCCATGAATTGGCGAACTTCTCCAGAATTTAATATATATGAACTTATAGTTCTAAACTTTTAAAAGTAACTCACATTAATGATATACTAGAGAACACAAATATATTAATACATTTATAAACCGTGAGCGTCTTCAAAGAATGGTAGAAGGAGAATCGCCAAGATTATCGCTAATCTAGGTTGCGGTGAACTTCAGATGCATCCAAATAAAGATTGCAATAATCTGTTTGAGAAGTACTTTTTGGTCCTGAAATCTTACCTAAGAAAATGTTATTCGTTGCGCATATATCTTCTGGTTGAACAATCCAATAGATTATTTCGGTTGATGGTTTGGTGCTTTAGACCGGTTGGGTAGTTCATGAAAGATTCTACTTCAATAAGAAGTTTAATATACTATAAAGTAATAGAACGATGCTGATGTTCTTGGCTCGACATAATTTATTTTGATTTTTTAGAAATCTAATTTGTGTTAGGTTGAAAATAATAGTACGTGATGAAGTTTTGGAACTTTTATTATGTGCATATAAACAATTCTCTATATGGGGCAAGAGAGGATGGTTGTAACTCACAGAATTTGTTGATCTACATGCTAGGTTAGTCAATCAAGGAGTAGCCAAATCAGCAGTTGTCAGCCTGTCAGCCTGATAAACTTTTCATGTGAGCAAAACCCCAGTGCCTCAAAATATTTTCCAAAATAATATTAAAATTAGAAAGAGAACAACAACAATCCTTATTCAAACTATAAAGAAGAGAACAAACACTAATCCCTTCTTTAAGTTTCTCACCTCTCCAAACTCATGTATTTGAGTAACATGCAAGGAGCTCAACAATTTTATATGGCTTGAAGCACTTCACTTTAGGGCACTAAAGAGTTGTTGGACCAAGTTCTTTGCAACTTCCCTTTGGTTGGGCACAGGACCACTGGTCCCACTAATTGATTCCACAATTTAAGGCATGCTAATCTCAAGTATTAAATCAATACCATTTTTTATAGGCCATGCGTTAGGCACAGGCACTAAAGAATCAGTTCCACACCGACTTTCAAGTGTTATACGATGATTGTGGCCAAAACTTCCGCACAAAAATCTTGCCATAGCCTTGGCGAACTGCTCAAGAAAGCCAAATAAGGAATGAATTGCCTAAACAAAGGGAACCAAGAGATAATAATGTATTACAGGTGTTCATAAAGTCATCGAACAAGCTAATTTAAAAATAATAATAGAGAACTCGAATGATAAATTAAGTTGACAAGAACCTTTTGGTAAAGTATAAAAGCGAAGGGAGGGACACCCCTGCTGATTACCAATATTCTTTTGGTTTATAGATTTCCCATGGGCATAAGCTTACCCCTGTTCCCACGTCGCTTGATCTGAAGAAAATAAGGTGCATGCATGCACGTATGCGTTCTGAAGGTGCATAGAAAATAATAGCATGTTGTGCTTTTTCATGGCAATACACTTGCAATACAAATGAAAATATTGAGAGAATCAAGTACATGAAACGTTGAAGCTTGTTTAACTGATTATATCACTTTAACAATGGGACTTGTACATTTAAGCCAAGGAGACCAAGCAACGTCATGTACTTTGAAAATCACCGAGATATAAAACTCAATAGAACGTTTGAACAATTTGAGGGGAAATTGAGGTGGGGTTTCTGTAGTACTCTTAAACTAAGGGGGAAAAAAAGACACCTCACAACATGCAACACCATAATTAATTTATAACGCTAGATAATAAAGATCTCTCTGCCTCTCCCACACAACAGCAAAAAAAAAGAACAAGCTTATTTGTGCTGATAGTGTAATAACCTTCTCCATTCTGCCTGTTTCAAATGATCTTTTTCTTGTTCGAATTTCACCAACTAGTTGGTTAACTATAGACACCATGTTCTCCCCCTCTCTATTCTAAGCACTTTAGACAACCATAACTAGAATAACAACCATACAGTCCAATGTTTGCATTGCCCCAAAGCCCATAAAATGAGTTCAAAAGTTCAAGCGGAAGGCAAAATCAGTCCAGCCCAGCCTCTCTTGAAATCATTCTACCAATGTAGCTAATGAATACAATACTAAACAGAAGAACCACCAACAATGGAAGAAAAAAAGAAAAGAAAAAAGAAAAATAATCAATTTCCAAAAGTAAACATCGCACATAGGTTCCAGTTTACACAACCCAATATCAACTCCTTTCAATTACTGATAATTCCAGGTAGAATTGGTAATAAATCATCACACAAAATTCTTGGACAAATAAGAGAGCCTTTTGGTGGGGAAGAATCATCTGGATCATAGCATGGCACTGCCACTTTGCATTAGTCATGCAATGACAAGATACAGCTAAAGGAACATTCTATCGGATCCTCCAGAATACCACTCCAAACATGAGAGCACATCAAGAATGAAAACAACAGAACTTCAATTGCGACAATCATCTCCTCAAAAGCTTCATGATGTCACCTACCAGATGCAAGGATCCTGTCACAAGAACCTGCATCGGTCCAACATAACGAACCATCTTCAGAATGGGGACTAAACTTCAAATTAGAGATATTCAATTTGTTTAGCTAAATCTTAGCTGCATCTCAGAAGGTATGATGCGAGGATTTGTTGCAGTGTGCAGCCCCACATGGGTAGACAAATATAATCAAAACCATGATATATGGGGTGGTGGCACCAAACAAACCATATATACAGTTACCACTGCATATTATATGCTAGTAAGTCAATGGTCACTTTCCCCTACCCACGACAAGGTGGTCATTCAGCACCTTTGCAGGAGAGAAGTGCCCAATTCCTAGCTCAAATTATGGCTGGCCCTCTACCATATAAAAATATTTTAGCTGAGTCACATTCTTTCTACGTCTTTTTAATTTAGTCTTGCTTTATGTGCATCTACAACTATTTTAAAATTTTAAGAGGAAAAGATAATGCCATCATTATTTTCTTTATTATCCCACAAGTATTATGTGAAAATTTTGCAGACCTAAAGAAGGGGAAAAAAATCTTGACCTAAGTGTGTCTGTCATTGACCGTAGGTTGAGTAGCTTTACCTGAAGTCGCAGCGAAGGGTTTTCTTTTGCATGGTCTCTTAACCATGTTACAGCCAGTGGCAATGATGGAATGACTGCACTATGAGCAAAATGTCTACCTCTGGGGTCACACTTTTCTAAAGGATCTCCATTAAGAAATTCAGACGATGATGAGTTCTCAAAGTTCTGAAACTTGCAGGCATCGCCAGTAGTTACATCTGAAAGGAAATAAAGCAGAAAAATAGTGATCCAGTAAGACAAGAGTCCTGCAAGTGACTTGAGTATCATGCATTGTTTATTTTCTGATCACTTATAAACACTTTATTTCTGATAAGATAAATTTCACTCGTATAGCCAGTCTTAAGAGTCCTGACAAACAATATGGAGATCAGTGTACAAGAAGAAAAAAGAACAAAAAGAGACCAAAGATGCCACAACCCACAAACTTATAAGAAGCCCCAAACCATTGCAACGAGTTGATGCCATCTTATTATCGTAAACAGTACTCTCCAAATTAATTTGGAAATGAAAAAATAGCAAATGGATTCTATCTTCACTTTCAACCAATCATGAAATAAAGCTGCTTGACTCCCAGTCTCCAAGTACAAAAAAGAAGATTCAAGTTACCAAAAAGTAGGCATTTTGAATATTGCATCCTGCCATCGACGGTTTCAGGGTAAAAGCAGATATGTGGGAATATAGGCAAGGATTCTACAGTCCCAGGACTTTGACATAATTGGTTGTGCACTAGTGACAGCATTTATGAGCTTAAAAAATGAATGGCCATAATTTTGACTCCTATTGTATGCCAACATGCATTAAAATGAAAAATAGCCTGCATCCTGGACTATAAAATCAACACAGAAAAATATAGCACCTTTTCCATCCATTAGCTTCTCCCAAGTTCTTTGGAGGGTTGACTGCCACGAAACATCTGTTGAAGGATCAGATGTCCCTATTGATGCACCAGAATCAACCCTATGATATGTGGACAAGCTGGGCACAAAGAGCGCTTTTGAGAAATAGACACCTGCGGGAGATAACACAAAAGTCAATAGTACAATGGCTTCAGCAGGAAAAAAAAAAGAGGTCCATGTATAAATTACAACAACCAAACATAAACCAAAGTTGCACATTTCTGGAGTTTCAAGGAACCTTCAATGTGCAATTTTTCTTTTTACAAGCCATTCAGAATAAAAACATTAGTTAAAGTCTCTAGTCACTAGTATAGTTTGTTGAAATACAAAATATGATCTTTTCTTGTAAAAAAAAAAGTATCAAAATCTAGATATACAGAATCTGGCAATAGATGCTTATTTCTGCAATTTGGATATAATGGAACATCTTATTCCATCATGTCAACAGGAGATTAGGCAATGTTAATGATGATAGGAACTTCTGTGAGTTACCCAAATAATAATATGCCATTCTTCAAATAATAGCCAACAAAAATAAATATTATTGATGATGAAAGGTGGGAAATCTGTACATTAACATTTCTATTGCTCTACATGTTTAGACCAGTTGAAGAGTAATGTCTTCTCTTCTGATCATGTCCTTTGCCACATAACAATGGTTGGATGAAGTCCCCAAAAGAAAGAGAGCGTTTGGGTAAATCTTTTAAGAGACAAGGGGTACATTGTCCTATTTGGTTCAAAATGAATTTCCTTTAATAATTTTGAATCTTTGATACTGGATGGGTGGACAAATATGGGATTTTTCAAGTTTGCTACACTTTTCTCCAAAAATGAGTGATGGGGATGCCATCATGCTGGTACCGACGCAGATATTTCTAAAAGTTTTGGCAAAGGTTCTCATGTGTAAATTATAAGAAACCTTGCCTTCTATATCTCCCACCCATAATGTTTTCATGATTTCATCAAAAGAGGGTGGTCCTTACAACTATTATTTTTCTGAAGCCTTAAGAAGAGGCAAAGGGAAGGAACCAGAACCCCATACATTGGTTTTGTCTTGAAATGGTACAAACTAGTACAGTATCTATATGGTCAGTATGTACCAAGACTCTTAAAATCAATAAAAATGAAAAGCAACTAATAGGGTATTGGTACAGACTATAAACACTGACTGTAATAGACCAGTATGGTCCAATCAGTTTCGTTATCCCGAGGGTGGTACTACTACCAAGTTTCTATTGGAATAGTACACCAGTGGTATTGTCTAATTCCAATGGCATTTGATTCCTTGAAAGGAACAGTTGTGAGTTTTAAAATCAAGATTAAGAGCGCTAAACATCACGATAAAAATCAAGGTTTGCCATACTGTACCAAACCAAGTGGTACAGGGACATACCATACTGTATCAATTCAAAACCGCACACAGTATGGGGGGCATTACCGACACTCGATACGCTGAGCCGACCCTGTACTAACACAGTAAGAGGATGGCACCTGTACGGGATCCGGCACTCAGAGGGCAAACCTTGATGAAAATGATCGAATCTATAAGTTGGTTTAGGGAATGAACCATGCCATGTTTCCAATCTAAAAAAAAGGAACCACGTCATGTTTCCTTCCATTCTTTCTGGACTAGTCAAAGGCAGGGAGAAAGTTCAGTTTCAATTTTCAAGTTCTATAGATTTAAGACAACCAGAAATATCTAAATTCTGTTTTACTTTGGCTAGGGAATTGCTACATATTACAATGAAAAACTTGTGCCTTTGTTGGATTCATGGAATAGTCCTATGCAAGGCTCCTTTATTGTCCATTTCCAACTAATGGAAAAAAAAAAATCAAATATATATTACTGCATTGATAAAGACCACTAAAGAGCCCCTTTACAAGCTTCAGTCTTTTTTGGGTTGACATCTAACTTCAGAGCATACTTCAACAAAAGTTCTAGTGATATAGCATAAATATCCCATATCTTGTTCTCAATTCGAGCTGATATGCTCAAAATATTTCAATTACATGTCTCAACAGCAAACAAATTTTTTTCAATCCTAAACACGGTGAGAAAGAAAAAGATTGACCCTAACAAGCACATGGAATACCACATGCAGAATATCTCATTATTCAGAGAGACAAAACATGCTATATATATTCGACGTAGTCAAATAAACATTTGAAACATTTTCTGAGAGTTGATACCACTTGAAGCACAAGTATTGATAAGCCGAGGAAGCAGAAGCTGAGGGTCCCTCATTTCCATGCAATTAAACAAAAGAATCTACAAAAAAGTTCAACGATGCAGATTAGAAATTTATTCTTCGAAACAGAATGAAATCAAATAAATTCTTGACATAATATACAGAAGGATCTTGAAGTGTGCTGGAGAATAAATGAATACCACACCTTCTGTGATATTTTGTCAGATCCATTACAATGTCTATTATCATGTTGAGAATTATACTGCCCATGAAATTCTTTGACAAGGTTATTTTTTATGGAATGCAGGTCATCTCTTATGGCTTTGGAGAACCATCTTGCACAGACTTCCATGCTTTCAGGACTATGAGCACCATCCAGGAAAAATATCAAATCACCAGAATTTCTGTTCCATTCCGACTTTAGGTCAGATTTCTCTGGCTTGTCAATAATGATTTGAGCCCGACCAGGAAGACTGGCACCAGAAAGGCCTCTTAGAAATGCTTCTGGTAATGCTGCCTCTAAGTCTTCCTGATATGACCATTACATAGAAATCAGCCATATACAAAGTTAAATTACAAAAGTACTCAGATCAATATCCGTAAAACTGATCATACTAAACCAGCAGAATATTAAGAAGTAATGTCCCACGTGTACCAAACTTTTTTTTGTAATCTTAAAAAATATTAACAGAAATCATTCAGTTTGTCATCCTACCATGATGTCAAAACCTTATATGCCCAGCTAAAATTTTAAAATTAAAATAGACATCTACAGTTTTACTTGATGCAGAATTTTTGGCATTTTAAAAAAGAACAATACAGAAGCAGACCTTACTAAGGGATCCATGATTACCATGCTGCCATTAGGTGTTGCAATTAGTGCCATGATATCTGGATTATAATCTGTCACATCCTAAGACTATTCTGGAAATTATCAAATCTGCGCCAGTTTGATAGATTAGAAACAATTTCCCCTGTTGGCTATTCATAAAATGAAAGTTGTATCATATCTGCGTATAATTGCATAAAAAAGAGACCCATCCATCAGGCAAATGTCACTAAGAGCCAGGAAAAAAGGAGCTCAGGCACGTCTGCCAAATGCATAGAGAAGATCTCAAGTTTCTGTATCGCTGAAGTAGAAACAAGCAACAAAACTGATTACCACCTCATTATGGATAATCTGGACTCTGGAGGGTGTTTTTTTTTTTTTTTTTTTTTAAATCTAATAGCACTCTAATCCACTTAGCAGTCATGCAATAGGATAGTGATTTCAAGTTGATGTTTGTTGTGAACATTCTGCATTAGCTGCTTAATAGATCATACTTGCAGGTAACTATGATCTAAATGAGACCTCTTTAAAGTGGTGCATGAAAAATAACTAACCTAGTGCCTTTAATACAGCAAATGATAAGGTTAGGTTTTAACTTCTGCACTTCAATTTCAAACTAAGAAGAAAGCACTCCGTTTTACTCCAGGTATCATATTTAACCTGGAAGGTACTGATCTTCAAAACTTCAGTTTTTCAATCACCATACAGGAGCAAATTATCCTATTTTCCAACAGATTTCAGTCAAGATTTTATTATCGATGAGCTAAAAAGTCTTTTATGTTATGGAAGTTAGTCATAAATAAATACAATGTCCACAAAAACATAGATAAGGACTCAGTTTCTAGTTGGAGTTACATTTGAAAGAATCTCTGGATGCCCAGTTCTTTGAAGCCAACATTTGCAAAGAGCAACAGCAAGACCAGCATTAATGAACTGGTGGTCTCCAGCTAAGCCAAGCTTTAATCCATTCAGCATCTTTGAATCAAGTGGTGATGCTACTCTCAGAGGAATCTGCACTTAGTATGAATGGACACATTATGGCCTTATTTTCACTTCAAATTGAAAATAAACTTGACAAAATTAAACCTGAGAAAATAAATTTCGTGAATAACAAGATCTAAGTATTTGTAACAATATAATTTCGGCACATGATCTCCTAGGAAGTACTATGTTTTATGAAGTAAATCAGTATTGCACCTTGAATCAGGAATTCTATAGTAATTGATAATCTCCGAAAGAAGAAACAATGGTCTGGTAACCGAACTACATAATCCATGCAAAGGAAAATGAATTACCTTTAATGTGGATGCCCTCTCCTGAAGAGCGAACATTGCCTCTGGAAGTTGGGGGGCCGTAAATGCAGGAACATTGGGCTTTATGTGCAGGGAAGACATCAGTGTTTTTCAGAAAATTCTTGAAATGATGACTGCATAATTGGGTAATAAAAACAGGAAAAAAGGTAATAGATAGTCCATCATGAGGTACCAGCTTCTTGCCAGTGTTAGGCAGCATGCTGACAAGAGCTTACCTTAAAAATCCCAGCCTTTTCTGAAGCAATTTTCTCAATGGTATCTCCTGCACGTAAATTAATTATCCATGGTTTTGATTCACATTAAACTGTTAATAACAATAACTTTCTGAAAATAGAATGGCTATGGCTGAAGACAAACAAAGAATCAGCACAAGAAATCCTAAAGGTCTAATTAAACAATTACAACAGAAGACTTGATCAAAAGCTTCCACTAGCACCAAGTATCATGATCAGGCCCAAATGTAGCCAAATAGAAAAACAAAAACAAGCAAGAAAAAAAGAAAGGGACTATCAAGAGACGCATTAGAGTGCTAACAAAATTTAGGATCAAATTCCACTTTTACCACTACATAGCAGGAACATAGTAATATCATAATAGAAAACTCTCTTCAAGTGATGACTCTGAAGAGTAAGGGAGTGATGCACCTATGACAAACCTCTGCCCACCAATTCTCCAGTCGTCAGGTAGGGTATTTTCTTTTTTTCACTTTTATTTTTTTGGGATGGGATGGGGTGGTGTTGTGGTGCTGTTGTTTTGAATCTTTTATGCATTGGAAAGTAGCTCTAGAATTTATTACCCATATTCTTTTATGCATTGGAAAGTAGCTCTAGAATTTATTACCCATTTTCTTTTGCATCACTATTTTTTTGGATAAGTTGCTAAGATCTATCTATATTTCTACAATAATAAATATACAATAGTACTTATATATTATTATATATAATAATTTTATTATATATTATAAAATATAATAATATATACTATATTATGTTACATTATATATATTTATATACTATAATAATGCGCATTAACATTATTAGGCTTAGGGGTATTTTAGGAATAAAATGAAAAGATTATTTTACAAGATGACGGAAAAACGACTTACCCATCCAGAGAAGCATAAGAATATGGGTAAGTTGGTTAATAGGAAAGTTGACCCACTTTCATGATATTTACCCACCAAAGAATGGGACCTTATTGCCATAGCACATGGTATGATGCATGCTATACCCAACCTTGGTTGATACAAGGTGAGCATGCTATCTCACCAATTCTTCTGATTGTGTATGAAGAGAGATTTAGGTTATAGTTTCTTCTCAAATGAAGGATCAAAAAAAAATGACAGAAGATGGAACATCATTTTGAATTTTTACAAGTGTCATATGTCCCCAAGCATAGATGGAAGCTTTCTTCAAAGGAGGAAGGAGCTCCTATTGTTGATGCTAGGAGCCTAGGATAACACAGGCAATATTAAAAGCTTTTACATGTTCTGATGTCCATAAGCCTGCATGGAGGCCAGCTCCAATGAAAGAGCTCTTAATCTTGATATTGATGGCTGCTTGTATGAAGACCTACACCAATTTGGCATTGTGAGGAATATGGAGTGTTGTGATCATTCTAAGTAGAAATCTCCTTATTCTGCAGATGGAGTTGCATGCTCTATGCATGTGCACATACATGCACGTATGCAAGGTAAGGTTTGAGTTATAAAACACATAGGGTTGAAACATAAGAGCTTACAAAAATGTCAAATTCAAAGCTGGGGGTTACAAAGTGGAAATCCAAGCCACTGGATATGATCTACAAGGTTTAGTATGCCAAGAAATGAAAAATCCTATGTCTGAGAGAAGCTTGCATGTGCATCAAGTTGTCCCATATAGTTTTAACAGGATAACTCAATATTTTGATTTTGGACAAGCAAGGGGTCTTAGAACATATATTTGTTTGTTTATATAAGCATCTTAATTCTTACACCTAGTAGATAATGTTCGGGCTTAGGTTTTGATTTTGCAACCCCAGCTTTGAATTTAGTAGTGTATGTCAAGGTTTTACGTCTCGGCAAGACGGGGGGCATCTGAGCCGACTCATCCCGTTCCTGCAAGAAAATGGAATTGAGACAGGCCCGGGACTTTGAAACCCTTCCATGTAGGAAAAGAAGAAGAAAGAGAAAAGAAGGAAAGGAAGGAAAGATGAAGAAAAGAAAAAAATGAAAGGAAAGAAGAGGAAAAATAAAGAAAAGAAAAGAAGGGAGAAGAAAAGAAAGAAAAAGGAAGGAAAGAAAGGTAGATGAAAAGAAAGAAAAGAAGAAAAAAGAAAAAAAATGCAAGAAAGAAAGGAAAGAAGAAAGGGAGAAAGATAAAGGATATCCATTAGGATGGATAACCAAGACTGCTGTCGGGATGTGATGGGACAACGGAGCATCCCATTCCATTGAAAAATCAGGACACTTTTGTCCCACGGGATTTAAAACCTTAGTGTGTGTAAGCTCCCTTTTTCCACCTGTGCACCACATGCTCACACGCATACAGATGCATGTGCGCATTTATGAGCTTGAAATATTTCAAAGTCCATGTGCATTTGTGCTAAAATGGTTTTTACTCTAAAACTAAAGCCTAGGCCTAAATTTTTGTTGAATGAGGCCTTAAGGCTCATTTGGTTGGCTTGAAGCATTAATGCCCCTAATATTATAAACTAAAAGATCATAGTAGAGCAGAAAATTTTTTGGCCACAATGACACCCATACTGAGGCATCAGGAGAGTTTATTCATGAAACAATGAAGCAATAAAGGTAAATTCATTGCAAAAAAATGTGCTCCACCTGGAAGGAAGGATTTACCTAATATCTCCATATGGTCCATCCCAAGCGAAGTTATGCCACAAACAACAGATTCCTTAATCTGAAAATTACAATTCAATAAGTATCTTCATGCTGTAGGTGAAGGAAAATAACAAAGTTATGTATAACACTGCAAGCAAATCAAGTCCAGTGCAAGCCAGACAAAAACATGAGCTGAAGAGTTCAGCCTGGGTCCAAAAGTGAATTTGTTTCCTATTTATCTAAGCATAACAGGTCTGGATTGTATTGAATTGGATATTGACTAACCCTGCTTAATGAAATCTAGTATGATCTTTATTGAATATAAAAAAGATAGAACCCTACTGAGCAACGTTCATAATCTTAGAAACAGACTCCATACCAGTACCATGCTGGTACAGTGTCAATAAGCCCAGTACAGGGGCCAATTCAGTAATATCGAGGCTCAGGGGGCCTCCCATAATTAGTCTTAGTTCAGTATCGGTATGGGATGGTACACCTAGTATGAGATAGTATGCAACAGCAAACCTTGCTATTGAGTAACAACATCACTCAACCCCTAGAAAATTTAAATTGGACTTGCTCAACCTATTCCATCTCCCATTGAATTTGGGCCGGACTCCAACATGATAGACCTGCTACCTAACTGAGACAAGCCTTAGTAATCCTAGTTTCTAGAAAAGAAATAAAAAAGCAATGTTGCAGGAAATTTGTTTTCAATTAATAAGGAAACAAGAAAAGATGAACAAATACCACATTTGTTGAGTCAAATCTTCCTCCAAGACCAACTTCAATAATTCCAACATCAACCTGCAAGCAACAATAGTTCACCTTAACAACTGAACAACACAATGGGTAACTGAAAGCTAATATTGCACTTAACTTGGTCAGATCAAGGAAATCATTTATTAAAAGCCGTCATACTAGCTCTCAAGCATAACAAGAAGTGGACTAGTAAAATCTTACAGAAAATGATAATCAGTAGTAGAATGAGAAAAGGGACCCAGTTAGATATGCAAAGACCTCAAGATGGTCACTCAGCTTAATTTCACCAAATCACCACATATTGTAATATATTATGACAACTGCACGTGCGCACGCGCACACACACACACACATACATAGAGAACGAGGGAGAGAACCTTTTCTTGAAAAGAAAAAAGGACAAGTCAAAAATTATATTTTTAACAAATTAGATCTCATTTATTTCCTAAAAATAGTTATATCAATTGTTATAGAAAACGATCATGATTACGTTTTTACTTTTACAAACTAACAATACATTGATGGAAAGTCCCAAAAATTTGAACTGAATTCTTCATTCTACATAGTTCTCAAATGAAACAATTTAAATTTTCACTTCTTGCATGCTATGCAGCATTATACAGTTCTCTGCACTACCCAGCAACACTAGCTCCAGATAGAAGGACGAGAAGTGTATGGTAACTAACTAAGGTCTGAAATCCTTTCAATTTGGCTATGAATAGAATAAACAGATATTGGTCTCACATCTTTGTTTTAAAGCAGCCTAGTGTATTACAAATTTACATGACAAATGCACCAATCAAACAACAAAGACGCATGGATGACCTCATCTGTGAACAATCTAAAGATATGCTACAAAAACACCTTTTTTGTATAATTTAAAGTTTTATACCATCTTTCCCAATCTGAAAATGATAAATATGCATGTTCCAGTACTATATACCATATCCTAGAATTTTATGAACATGAAGTCCTTTTTCTAATATACATTGTTCTTTCCATTTATGCATCACTGGAAATTCATGTACTAAAACATGTAAGAAACTCTAAACCATCAGTAACAATTACAATTACAATATTATAAAAAATATTCATTTTAAAAAATAAGAATTCCAAGATGTTCGATTTTGTGCACCTTTCTTTCCATGGTATATTCCTTCTTCGAGAGCACCATTGACTTACCTTAGCTTGAATCAGATAAATGTTAGCCCCCCAAGGCAGAAGTTCACAACACTACTTCAAGCAGATAGGTTCTAGAAGCAAAAAAAATCTCTGCTACTTCTAACAATGGTGCTATAACATATCACTCATTTTTTCTCTCCCAGCCATATCAAACAATTTACTTCATAAACTTCATTGAATGTTCTGCAAGTCAAATTTCTTTTGTATGTTCTTCAATATCCTTCACAGTCTGAAGATATGTCAGGAGTCAAGAAGTGCAGACTAAAATGATAAATGTTGCATCTTTCAAGAAAAACTTAGAAAAACTGCCTCAAATAATCTTAAACAGGCCCATCAGTGGATTGGATCTTGACCCAATGATCCATTCCAAATTCAACCCACATTCAAAGGTCAGGTCACAATTTCTGATCAAATTAGCAAATGGCAACACAATTCAATAACCAACTCAATAACTGGACCAGACTTGGACTGGGGTCAAAATGACCCATGGTTATTTATATTTCATATTATCTAATAAGCACTATATTGACATTATTTTCATATATCCGTTGAGGGGCCAACTGTGAAAACCTTACAATATTTGAAAAGATAGGAAGTAGAGATCACCCATTCCCTCTCCCAAAGTATATAGTGGACTGTCAGATCAGGTCAGGTTTTCGGATCAGAAATCCATTTATTAACCTCGTTCGGTTTCAATCGTTTTTTGCCAATCCATTGAGTAACCAGTTCAGGCTTTCCAGATTTCAGATTAGATTCAGATCAAACCTGTTCTGATCCTAACATGACTAAAATTAGGATTCTAGTTCTGGAGGCCTTACACTTCCACTGAGATGATTCTTGTTCAAGTTTCTTTTGACCAATTTGTCCAAATAATTTTCTTTAAAAAAAAATGTTCTGGTTTGTGGTTTACCTAGTTCAAAATGCTATCTGCTGAATACCAACTGTGCCAAATACACCAATCATTGTATTTATGGATGATGATAATGGCATTGGTCAGGACTCTTGAGGGTTTAGGAAGGTTCAATTTCTACTTCATAGCCTAAATTAAAAGTTAGTTTGCACTTGTTCATTTAGGCAAAGCAAAAAGGAACAAACTCACTGTCTCTATAAAATGCAATAGGGAGGTAATGGTCAGAAATGCAAAGTATTAAAAGAAACAGTAGTGATATCAAGTTCCACAATCTTGGTACAGGACCCCAAACCCATATCATCATAGTAAGGTGTCGGTACACACGGAATAGAGGTCACTTTGGTGTACCAATACTTGGTACATGGTGCATACTAGTTCGGTACCAGAATGGTACAGTATTGCTCGGTATGCACTAGTATGGACCAGTATGGCATACCATAAGTGATATGATATATGAGCTCAGAACAGAAATCCAAAAAAGCCACCATTATCAGAATAAATTTAAGTTCACTAATACAATTAACTTGATACAAGCAAAGAAAAGTTTCACTACTTTATAGGTTTTTGGACAACCTTATCATTTGTCCAAATATTGCAGCCACTAGTGAATCAGCCCAAAAATCATAATTAGTATTTGCACTTATAACTTTCACTTAGATTTTGTAAGTGGTGTTCATCATATGTATTCCTCTCTACCCCAAATAAAGTTCTGTACAGCTAACCTTTTCAGACAAGAATATCTTAAATGCCAACAACGTGAGAAAGTGAAATAGTGGAGGCATCGGCAAGTCATCCCCAGCTTTCGCCTGCAAAAGAAAACCATCCATGATAAGCATTTCCTTTCCTTGAATGTTGCTTAAATTTTTCTTCTAAATTTAAAAGTTTTACACTTCGGAAAACAGAGGTATAAATTCAAAGCTGTGACCATTGCATATCATACAGCAGTCAAACTGTTGTCGAACAAAGAATAGTGGAACCAAAATCAAGCATTTTCAATTAAAATAAGGGTGTTCCATGTATTTGTAGTTTTCTCTGATTCAGAAGTACAGGTTAGATTCAAATTGGAAAGTGATAGGGGTGGCCAGCAGGTCTGTTTATAGAAGGGTAAAACTAAAACCTGTTGATGAAATGTGTCCTCATATCCACATCACAAAGAGTTTACGTGGGGATAAAATAAGAAACAGAAAAAGGGGGGCAGCTCTAGAGAAACTCGTAGTATTGTTTCTGACATGGGAAAGAGAAACGAGGCAGACCAGTTTTCAGAACTTAAGACCATACTTGTTCCCTCTCTCTCTAATTTCTTCTTCTTCTTTTTACTTTCCTACCTACTTGCTCTGTTTTATTTACATTACCGCATCTATTTTCTTCATATCTGATGTGAACATCAGATCTTGTATATGATTTATTTCTGAGGTAACATTGGCACCTATTCTTGCTCATTCATTTAATACCTTTTTGTTGTAACTCTTGTGAAGTTGTGATCACATTTTTACTGCAAAACAAATGAAATTTGTGCATGATTAAAGTCATGTCTGATATAAAAACCAATTTCTTTGCTCACGTTTAACTCAAAAGAAATCCTAGAAGTAAGGTTCGTTGTACTGCCTTGAACCGCCTGGTTCCAAGGATACCAAACCATACCGAGGCAAATTAGGAATGGTTCTGCCCTCTGGTTCGATTTTTTTTTTTTTTGCCGATTTCAATTTGAAATCAACAAAAAAAAAGGAAAATTAGGGATCCCCAGTTTCGAAACGAAACAAGCGATCACCTATTCTGATGAGGGCTCTCTCTCTGTCCGCCCCCCCCTCCCCTTCAGATTTTCCTGTGTCAGTAAATCCCGAAACAGCACAGTATGGTGCAGACCCATACCGTGCCAAATCGATCACCGAGCGGTATGAGTACACCCTCTGATATAGATGGAGCGAACCTTGCATAGAAGCATGGTATGCCATATTGATCCATTCCAGTGCACACCAAGCATACCGAACTAGTATGCGCTATGGAAGGGATACCACATCTCAGTATGCCAAACCAACCTCCATAGCCAACAATACCAACACTGTACCAAGATGGTACCGGTACAAGGTCTGATATGGAGATTCTGAACCTTACCGGGAAGCCTTATATTCAAGTAGCGACCTTAGAGAACCCTCGTCTTAGCCCTCTTGTACCCATTAGAATCATCAAACCTAAAATATATTATCAACTTTTGCACAAATGTAGTTCACTTACAGAAATATTTCCATTAACCTTAGAGAATATAAGCCTTATAAGCCTCTTTCCAATACTCCCATAAATTAAACCAGAGTGGCCCCTTAATTCTTGGAAAACCAAAATTTGTCCAGTTCTGTCCTGTTATTACATTCCAGACAGAAAGCCTTTAATTTCACCTAGAACACACACAATCCTAACATCTTGGAATTTGCATCGCATGGCAATATTGATTCTCATAGATCATATGACCACATTGGAGAAGAAAGCCATGATCCCAGACTGCTGCAATATCACTGTCTCAGACAACTTCAGAATGGCTTTTTGGCTCGATAACATGCACAGAGCCACATAGACTTCTCACCATAATGGATTCCATGAAGTTAATGTCTGTTTGTGTCAGCAAACAGTAACTGGTTTCCATTTTATTTTAAAATCAAATTTAACTTAATATGTGCCTTCACCTCAGCCATTTATTTCAACTAGATGGTTCGGATGGCCCTGGAACCAAACTGTCCAGGTTGAGCAGTTATAGGTTGATTAATTTGATAATCAAACCAAAGCCATCATTCATGTAAATCCGGTTTGATCATCTGGTCTGCTCAACCTTCCACATGTCAGTTTGAACAAACCTGATGGACTATGACTGTATGACTATGACCATACTTTGGTAACAGGAAACTTCTAATCAGAGTGCTGCACCCACCTTGGATTTCCTTATTCTTATTTTTTTCGAGAGATAATTTCTCATTCCCACAGCTGAATCCATTGCCACATCCACTCTCTTTTCTAGTAACTAAGGACCATTAAAATTGGCGCATGTTACATTTTTATTGTAAAAATTAAAGGTGAAGTTATCAAGTAGCTATGTCTTCATATGGTAATGATCTTAAAGAGCATGCATAATTGTTAGTCAATATGGGATGTAATATGGAAGAGATAATTAGCAAAAACCTTATATATGATGCTGGTCAGTAATGAATCAAAAGATGGTAAAATTAATTTCACATAGACAACCACAAGATCTGCCAAAAGATTATTTAAAATTTAACATATATCAAATCTGTCTTCAGTACATAATTTATAGTCAACTCCTAAGAATAAAAGCCAAAATAAGCATGATTCCTCTCCGGACTGATTCTGGAACATGTATAACAAATTATTCGCAATATCAAATTTATCTTTTCTGTCTTCAATTGCCATGTATTAAATGCCAAATCTTAAAAAAAGAAAGAAAAGGAAAGAAAATAAATTGTTTTTCTCAGCACATGGTAGATGTTTCTAGGCACATAAAGAAGAAGAAGAAGAAGAAGAAGAAGAAGAAGGCAGAAATGGCCACCTTCAGTTGGTTCCAACAATCCCAAAAGTAATGTAGAAAGTTTTCTCTGGATATATCTGACCTGCAAGATAAGTTCATTGATCATCATGAAACAAAACAAAGTGGCAGATACTAAGGAGAAAATGTCAAAAGAGAACAGGTAAAAATTAATAGATTTAACTCAGACTTAGATGATTAACATAAGCCATGACCAAAATTTATGTCTCAGAGCATTTCCACTACCGATCACATCTCTGTCTTGGTCATCACATACCAATATCCTGAAGGTTTGCAATGACTCCTTAACATTCAAATATTTCGACTAAATGAATCTGATCTGTTACATGTACTTGATTACAGTGTATTTTTTTGTTACGATTTATTGAAGGGAGCATAGGTATTCTTCCATCCAGCAAAAAATAGAGGCTATTAATTTACCAAGAAATACCATTTGTTAGAGAAAAATGATTGCTTTTCTTGTTCAATGAAAAGTAGAAATAAGAACACAAAGTAGCGGATGGTCAGCTTCACATCCTTCACTATAATAATGGTTTTACATATATTTGATATAACCCAGCCCTTCCTTAGCCTTACTCTCCTCTCATTGCCTTTGTCCTAAATATGGAGCCTTTTATGACCAATGCTACACCACAGAACACTTAATTAACTATTAGTTCTATGCAGTGTCACCACATATCCACCTGGACACCTTGCTGTACTACTCTAATCATATCCACAAATGTCATAACTAATTATAAACTTGTATCAAAGCCATAACCAATGTTAACAAGCACATGAATGTTAACAAGCACTATCCCATCTATACATTTTAATATTTTATAGTTTAAAATCTATATTCATTGATCTGCTCCATCAATGGTTACATCTGTTGCAATTGCAAACTGCAAGCACAAGCCAATAAAATGCTCACCTTACAAATTCCCAAAAAGGACTCGTTAATCCTTCTTGTCCTCTTAATAAGCCTCCAACACAAACCTGAGCCTTCCACCTTGGAAGGTCCTACGATGGTATTCTTAGCATGTGTTTGTAACATCTGAATAAGTTATTCGTGATTTTATACTCTAATGGTGATTCTATGAAATATTTTTAAGTCTGCATCTCTGAAAAATATCTTGACTTACTAAAATTTTAAACCAATCTAATCAGAACTCTGAAAGGATTATTAATTCTTTTAACAGAATATTAAAAGGCAAGTATGTTTGGTTTTTTTGATAAACAATCTACCAATGGCAAAGATCAGCTTCCCATTTAAAGAGCATTGTACAACATATTTACAATTGCAGACCCATTGGACCCTGTAACAGTACCATGGTGGTACAATGTCAATACGCTCATTATGGGGTCAATTTGGCATACTGACACTCAATACGTCCCCCTTATCAAGTACCAGTTTGGTAAAGGTACAGTCCCATATGCCCAGAGAACCTTGTTGGCACACCTTAAAAATATTCCATTTATATATTGTACCATATAGTTTATGTTGCCAGAAGACAGCAGCACAAGCTAAAAAATTTAGCCCCTAATAATGCACATAAACCTCAATATGATTTATATGACTTTACATCATTATCACAAATCCTAAGCTCTATCGTTAGAATCGTACGAGTCGCGAGTCGACTCTTACGACTCAAGATGAGTCAAGGCTTGGCCGAGTCAAACTACAATGACGAATCGAAAATGGGAAAGTATTGTACATGAATCAATAAATTGTTGACTGAATCGTGTGAATAGCCGAATCATCTAATACGTTTGAGTCAGAAATGGTAAGTTTCCAAAATCCTAGATCTTGTTGTTCGTTTTTTTTGGAAGTTGAAGAGTCCAAATTTTTGCAAATTCAGCTTTCAAAATAGTTCGCAGAAGGAAATTGAACCAATTTCAAGTCTTTTCAAATTCTATTTCTCCTACTCTCTCCTCTGTTCTTCAATATCTCCCTCTACTAGTGCATGTGACTATTTCTCCAAGCTTCAAAGGCTTCGACGACAAGAGGAAGACATCTTCCTCTTCGTGCGTGTCCCCCGTTGCTCTCTTTGTCTCTCTTCATCGTTCCTCTTCCCCACGAGGAAGCTTCAAAGCCTCTGTTAGGTGGCAGCCTTTTTCCTTCACTGTCACGCTCTCTCTCTCTCTTCCTCCTTTTGAGGAAGCTTTGAAGCCCATGTTTCGTTGGCTTCTCTCTCTTCGACTGAGAGAGACAAGTGGACTGTGGAGTGTTAAAAAATCAAGACTGAAGCACAAGCCACTTAACCAGTACTGTTCGGATCCTTATTTCTTCTATTTGGGCTTTTTTGATTTCTTTTTTTTTAACAATTAATAGTTCTTATTTTTTAACAAAAATATTATTATATTTTTTATCATTTTTATAATGCAAATGTTGATTTTATGCTAATTCCTATTATTTCATAAAAAACTAAATTTGTTACTAAATCTTATGATTCAAGTCGCGATTCTAGTCAAGGTATGGGCGATTCACAAGTCGAATCCCGATTTGACAACTATGATCCTAAGATTTTTATGATCAAAGAGTCAAATTATAATAAACTTTAGAAAAAATTCTCTTTAGAAACCAAAAGAGAACATCGGTGTGATAAATCTAATGTCATATGGTTTTAAAATAACAATAGCATATGCATGTATTACTTTCAGCAAGTGTTATCATAAAATTGTGAAAATCCTAGATAAATTCAATCCCTTAGCATAAACTTTATGGTATCATGGGCCTAGAATTGCAGAACAATCTCCACAAGGAGCACTTAGTATTATGTGAATGGGAGTGGCTCCTCGGAAAATTGTGGTATGCAGGTGATAATTTGCAACAGAATGAAAGCTCACACACTTGTAGGAATTTGGAAGTGACTCTAATTCTTCCAACTCATTCATTAAGTAAAAAAAATCACGCTTCTGCATCATATGATAGTGTTGCATGAATCAGCAGCAGAGATACTATATAGATAGTGGAAATGTCCGAGTCACATCTTTAAAACAAACTAATTCCCTACAATTATGCATGTTATAGCTTTTTAATACTTACCCATTAATACGATAGCGTTCTCTGACATCCATAAGGTGAGGGGAAGTGAAAAGTCCAGTTCGAAAACCACATTCTCTTAAAATAGCCTCAGAAAATGTGCATGTTGAACCCTGAAATATTACTCTATATAAGAAAAGAGCTGGTTGGATCCACATGCATCAATTTTAGTTGATAGTTTAAATTTACACAGTTATTGATGTTATAAAATATGTCTATACTAGATTACTAGCAGCTATTGAAACAATGAGCGACTTTGCTCTAGATTACAAGGGATGAATGTAAAATCTTCAATGGCAAGTTTAATATACAATATATTTAACATGGAATAGTGATGGTATTAAAAACAAGATAACAGATCACTGTTTGCTAGGAAACTGGCCTTAGGCTAAAAGTTAACAAAACAAGATCCCTCCAGGTGTATTAAGCATGTGCTAAAGAAAAGCCTCACCAAACTCAGCTTGATGACCTCTTCATATGGATGCTGTGTAAGATCAAAATGAGTTGTAATGAATTGCAATATATTTTCCTGACTTGTTTCAGTTCCAACCCAATTTTTCCGAGTACAGTTAATGATAGCAGATCATTTTGCAGTTATATATGGCAGTCTCCTTTGCTATTTTGTTATTTACTTTTTTGTTGAAAGCCCATTGGTAAGATGGTGGTGCATTAGAATTTATGTTCCCAAAACTCATAGATACCAAGAAAACTTTATATATTTGATCAAATAAAGCTTCTGGTATCATGTTGTCAAGTAAGCCTAACATAAATGTCTATGCAAGTGGCAATAGCTAATTGGAGGTGGAAAATGGCAGAAAGGAACATAAAAAGAAAAACAGAAAAAGAGGGAATAAACAAATAGAAAAAGCAAAACAAAGAAAGAAATTGAAACCAATTAGAATATTAATATGCCAAAAAAAGGATTATCAAATGATGGAGAGAATGACAAAATGCATCATAAATCAACGTTTAAAAAGATGTAAGTTCCCAAAACAATATAACCTCTTCAAAGTTAATTGTGCTGAAAAAATCCGAGAACCATTTCAACATAACAAAGGTACTACCTTTCCTTTAGTTCCAGCAACATGGATAATCTTAAGTCCAGCTATGCATTCCTCCAAATCTAATATCTGTATAGAAATTGGCACATTATATTTTTAAACATTGACATATAAGGATAAACGAAGTTTTGACACCCAAAGATTTCAGATCAGATAAGAGCATGACAGCTATATTTTAGTCTGGGGAAAACCAGAACAAGGCAGTTGGCAGTTGGCACCCAGATAATCAAAACATTGCTTAATAAGATAATAATTCATACAAAAACAAAGCAATATAACAATGACATCTGATCTCAGTTATTTACAATGGATATACAATTCTATGAAAGTAATAGCTAATCAGAAAAACAAACAAGATTTGAAAGTAATTATCTGCATTACAAATAACCACCCTGATGTGAATCATATAGCTTTCCCCTGATAGTAGTGTTTAGATTATCAATGGTCATAAGAGTCTAGGAAATGTCATCCTAACTTCATACATGTATATGCAGATGGTCCATCCTTTCAAATATATCCCTGTAGACAAACATATGCAAACTTATTTATAAATGTACCAAGCATTCTGGTTGTCATTACAGTGTTGTCAGATATAACAACCTCTTTGTTGCTAGAGTTCACACACATGGCACAGGATATTGATGACACCTGCATCAAAGCATGTTAATTGTCTCCTGAATGAGAATTTGAGGGACATGATAGCTTCTGTATTTTCCAACTAGTTTTGACGATTACATCATCTAAAAAAGCTTGTGTCAAATTCACTGCCTGGTGCAGGTCACTTTAGAAGCACCATTTGAATACATAGTTGCCATCATGATTAGTAAGCTTCCTTTCTGAGCTGGAATTTTTTGAATAAGCATTTTATTAAACTAAAAATACCAAATGATAATGCGATAATGACATTTGGAGCAGAAAAAATGGTCAACAAATTCAGATTAAGGAAGATGGCACCAACAAACCCAGAGGTCTCTATCAGCAACAGGAGATGTTACATTGGAAAGTGTTGTTTAGAAGATGGCTGCAGGCACACCATGACCTTTTGACATGTCAAAACTTTATCTAGGAAGTTGAATAACTACAGTCTATGATTTTCTATGTAAAACATAAGGTGCATCCCAAATCAGTAATGTGATTCACCCTACAAAGTTTAGAACATCGACATGGTTATGGTCATCCCATAAAACATGCTAAATATTAGGATAGTCCTACAGAATGTCGACAGGTTGAATAGAAAAGTTTCGCGGATATAAGGACTAAGGAGTAAGGAGTTTTATGGATGCAGAAAATATCACATTCACAAATGATCAAATTGGATAATTACAAGTTAAAGATAACCTTACATATAAAGTTATAGAAACCATGCAACCATACCTAAATAAATTAGAGGAAGTGTACTGCTTTGCATCTACGTATACTAGTGGTGTGCACATTAAACGCACGTGAAGGAGAGCATGAATGGAGTGATCACATGAAAGGAAGCGCCAGTGATTTTGATCCCGCCTGATCGATGCACTCCTGTTTTTAGTGCTGAGGTCCAATTTTGTTTCCCTCAAGTGAAAGCTGAACCAATTATTGTGTGTTTTGGTTAACAGAGAAGCTATATATAGCACCTTAACAGGTTCCAGAGTTTCCAAATAGACAAAGGCTCAGAGGGACCACGACCATAAATTTGTTTTATTTCTAAAATAATAGTAGATATGTATAAGTATATATGTGAGTATTCATGCATAAATGCAAATACAAACATACAAATGTGTGTGCAGGAAGTTTATTGCATTGTCCGTATGGATTAATAGCTGTGTGCTAGTGATTTGAACTGTGTATAAGGCCTTGCTGATATGAATGATTATAAACAGGGGATAATATGGGTACTTTATGAAAAGTTCCTCTCAGAGTGGATTTACAAAAAGCACTTTTAGGTAAGAGATGACAATTATGGAATTCAAGCTTAAGCATGAAACAGAGCAGCAATAGTAATAATAATGAAGAATCTAATTATCATCATGTACCAAGACATATCATCCATATCATACTTTACCAGTAAGACATATCTCTACACCCCTTAGTATGGTATCCTAGTGACAGATGGTACACATCTCATTTGTGCTGTGCCAGCACCAATAGGCATACTGTGTCCATGTATCATTATGCTACCATACCATACTGGTACCAATAATTCAACCCTTGAAAATGATAATGTCAAAGATGCACCAATTAAAAGCACTGAGATGGAGCTTGTCAACAAAGCTAATCTTTTAAACAAATTAGATCAAGTCCTTTTGATTAGTGATAAAATCTAATTCATTGACAGTTTATGCAAAAGGTGCTTCTTTTATCAATTTTATCATGCACTAGAGGAGTTGATTTTCAAAGTCCATTAAGAACTTGGAAACATCTAACTAATGTGGGTACAAACATCTTACTTGGTACCTACTTAACAAAAATTCTGACCATGAATCACTTGCAAAATGTGGCTTGTCCTCTGCTACCTTGTACTTCCTTTTTCTAAAGTGGACATAGCAACATAGCAGATCAAGCATCCCTATGATATTGTATGTGGTGGTATTAAGAAAATCCTTTCTGAAAATCTAGGTTGACTCATTATGCTTCAACACATCAGTGAAAGTTTCTTCACCTTGCTTAAGTCCTATGTTACCTGGAGCATTTTGGTTTAGCCTAAAGTACCTGTAACCAATGCTTAAATATGGATATCAGTTTGAGACTCAAACAGGTCCATATGAAGAAATCAAACTCTCACTTGATACCCATACCTAAGTCCATGTAAAATCTTAAGTCTCAAGTCTTGAAGTCAAGGTATAGTTCACCTAGAACGATCATCAATTGGTAACTCGAATGAAAAAAAAAGGAGGAATTAAATAAACTACCAAAAATAAAATCATCAGCAAATATATATGTTACATCATTCTACGTAGTCAAAATCACCTTACCTTAAGATACCTAAACATCATATCGAACTTGTCACCCCTCTTTGATCCATCACCCCTTTTGCGACGACTAATGAGGGAGGAAAGCGCTTCCATCGCAGTTTCATATGAAGAAGAAAGGGCCAATTCTTGTGAGTGCCCATGAACAACTCCATTGCTCGCCATTCTTTTAAGAAAAAATGATCAATATTACTGTCCAAAGAAACAGGGGGAAAATTTTGAATCAAATAAAATTCCAAATTAGACACTAATACGACCAATATCATGTCTTCCCGACATCTCTATATACAGAAGGCACACATATTGCTGTGTATGAATTTCGCCCACCAAGTTTCCCATTACAAGCCTCGGCATCATTACCTAATCCAATCCCATTCTATGGAGGCAGCTCAAGGGACAAACATCTAACGCAACCATCAACATCTCTTTGCTCCCTCATTACTACTGTATTAACCAAACTTCCCGATGACTCGATGGTTTATTTTTTCCAGAAAAAGGAAGGAACATGAAGATATTAACATTCCTCGCAATAAATCATGAGCCAAACAACAAATAAATAAAAAGAATTTAAATCGGATCCCGCAGCAAATCATCTAATACGTAATTAAAATGAGCAAAAGATCGTGAAATAGATCCGCACCAGGAACGATTCTGCGACGAATTCGGGAACAGTCAACGACTCACGTTATCGAGGGCGGCAGCAACTGGAGACGGGAGAGGGAATCGGCGTTTTTTTTAAGGCCCAAAAGAACAGGGAATATGCTGGGAGATGGACTCGGCCTTGGTGGGCGTTAAGATGCTTCCCAGTACCTTGGGAGTGCTGTTGACGCAATATAACCATTACCAAATTCCAATTTTACCCTCGAATGGTTCGGGTTCTATCTTTCGCGCGAAAGAATGTTTGATCTTCTTTCCCAACGTCGCCCGTCGGATCGCAATCCGCAGACATGCAAAGAAGTACTCCGAAAATGCCATTGTACCATCCAACGGTGGATTCAGTAGAAGGAGGGTGAATCCTTCGTTTGCATGAAATATACGACCCTGTCCTTCGAGAACTAGGAGCTTGCGGAACGAAAATAAGGTATCTTGCTGTTAGCCTATCTATAATTGGTATGGTCATTATAACGAAAAAAGAGGCCCATTGCACTGACCGTGAAAAATAGGCGTTATTGAAGCAACGGTATTTGTTAGCTATCAGATGTCTGGCCGTTATATGGTGAGTATGATGGCATTATTTGGCATTTTAAGGTATATGTTATTAATATAATAATATGTAAAATTATTTTTTATTGAATATATGTGAGGATTTAGCTCAAATGGAATAGTGATAATGCGAAGGTTTGTGCATCTCCTAAATAAGTACTATTTTTTAGAATGAGTCTTGGCCTAATGGCGAAGATTGCTCCACTATAACTAAAAAATTATTAATTTAAAATATAAAAATATTTTCATACATCAATTTTTTTTAATTAAAATATAATATATTATTTTCTAATATGTGAATGTGGACATAAGTTTATGACATTATTGTTCGCTACTAAAGAAAAATGATACTACTATTTAACTATTTGTTTTAAGTATAGAGGCTAATAAAGGCCTATACAATAGACATTCTTCTATTATGAAAAAATCCAATCCAATGATACTGGATAATCAATAGATCGTAATTTCTAATTTTTTCAAAATAAATGATTCTGATTTTTATTGTAATAGCCAATAACAATTTTAAAAGTGGTTTTGTCTGGAACAAAAAATAGGAGGGGCAGATTGACAATAGCATCATTGAAATGTCATAGATATTGGTATATTTATCATTTCATGTAAAGTCCATATGGACTATCATAGAAAGAGGTGCTTTGTAGTGTTTCTTGGCAAGTTTCTCTCTCTCTCTCTCTCTCTCTCTCTCTCTCTCTCTCTCTTTTTAAGTTGAGTAATGATGGGCTCCAGCAACCTTGAGGATGGAGAATACTTCCCAAGTCCCGAGCTTTAGCTACATGGTAGTATAGATATATGACACATAAAAAGATCCTAGAAATGCATATGTAGTGATGAGGGTTGCCTTGGGTTATCTCAGCCAAAAGTATTGAATATATTGAATACAACCAATGAATCATTCAAATATTTTTGTGCACAATGACTGGCGACTGCTTCAAAAAAGAGGCAAACCAGCTTACCCAATTTATGGGGCTGCATTTTGATAAACTCATTTTTTTAAAATCCTACCATAAGAAATAGCATGTTATGTTTGTCACTGCACTAAGACCAAAAAACATCCATACAATATGTCTTCCAACTAAGACAACCAATGGTCAATCTAAAAGAGGTTTGAGGTTATAAACCAGTGATGTGTCCTTGATATTTTGAATTTATTTGGTTTAAAGATAGCGGAGATTGAGACACAAGCTAAAAATGGATGGAAAAGTGTAATGGAATAATGCAAATCAACGAGGCAATAAAGCCTTCAAACGATGGCTAGCATCACCATTCATTCTAGACTTGGTATGTTGCCTGGTATGTATATTCCGGATTACATAAATCTAGATATTGAGAGAAAAAAAAGAGAGAAAAAAATTTTAGCCAATCCAATATGATCAAAATATCATACATGTTAATGATGATACTCTTCTGCAAGTTCTGAGTGCTAAAAGTATAAAAAATTTTAATTAAATCATCTAAATCGTTCAATCTGATCCATATCGAATCAAATATGACAGTTTGACAGTTTAATTGGTTCTATTTAATTAAATAAAATAAAAAATTAATAGTCCAATTTGATTATTACTTTATTGATTTATATGATCCGTTAAAATTAAATTAAATTGACAAATCAAAATTAAAATATTATTATTTTATATATTTATTTATACACCTATTTTATATATTTCAAATATTTATATATATATTTATGTTATATGTGTATTCAAAGTTGAGATATGTATTTTATATAAATTAAAATTTTAAAATATTGATTTGATTAAATTTAATTTAATTATAGATCATAATAAAGAAATTGAAAATAAAAATCAAATGAAGTAATTTATTTAAATTAAAAATTATATAAATATTTGAAAAAACTACATGTACAGATTAGATTGACAGAAAATTGAATCAAAAAAATTAATTATTTTTAATCAAATATTTGATTTAAAAAAAATTTTAAATCAAAATATTGATTCGATATGAAAAATTATTGAAAATCAAATTGATCGACCATTTTTAGCCATACTGAGTTATGAGTCTAATTGAAGCTGCCTGCTTGGATTTTTGGCCTGAATAATTAAATCTCTAGTGGATTTCCCTTTCTATAATTCTATTTTTTTATTAAAAAAAAAAAAAAAAAAAAGGAAAACTGGGGTCCGGAGTCCGGTGCACGAGTAGTGAGCTTAAGCTGCCGCACTCCATCTTGCTAGACCGCACGTTCGCGGACGAGACCCATGTGGGCGGCGGTATGCCAAGCTTCCTAAATTGGCACCTTACGATGTGATATGGAGCTAAAATTTCTGTCCCTCCCCCGGTCCAAAGCTCCCTCTTTCACCTCTCCGGCGCTCTAATTGCCACCCTCTCATGACAATAACGGCGGTGGGCTCCGGCTCGGTCGGAAAAGCCGCCGCCTTTTGGCCGAGATGGTTAGTCTCGGGGCGTTCCCATCTCTTCTTCTCGGTCATCCGGGCTTCCCATTCCATGGAGAGCAGGAACGGCAAGGTTTACAAAGAGATCGGTTCGTCTATCCCTTATCCGTTCCCTTTCTTTATATTATCTTTTCTTTCTTGCTGATTATAAACTCCTATATGAAGTTTCATTCCAAGTGAATTACGTGGTTTCTCACCTGAAATTTTGTCTATAAGCCGAAAAATTGTTTTTTTTAATGGGCTTTTGAATTCATGCGCGCAATGAGTGGAAATGGTCGTGGCAGCATTAAATTGCCTCTTTTGTTGTCGCTCGGCAAATGTCTTCTTTTGGTGCAAAATTTGATTTTTATTTTTTATAATCAATTTCTATGATGGAATGAAAACAATAAACGTCATAGTTATTTTTGGAGTGTAACGGTAACTAATGGTTCTGGTGATCCCGATGTCTTTGTGAGTCACCCTTTTGTTTTTATGTCCATTTCCCTCTACCAGTGAAAGAAACATTGTTACATCTGGAACTGGATTTGGACAGGGAGCCAGTGCAAATTCTTTGTTTCAAATAAAAGCATCGGAGAGAGAGAACAGTTGAAATCAAAACAAGAATCTGGGATGATGAGAGCCATCTTAAACTTTCAGCTATTACAGGAAGTTGGCTTACTTATGCCATGATTATTGGGTGTCGAATTGTTAAAGATGGACGATCTGAAAGCAATGAAAAATCATGAAAAATGATGAGAAATTGGCTCGTTGAATCTATCGCAAGAAGAAAATGTGTTTTCTCCAACGTATAACTAAATTTCTATTGATGTACTGTAGAGTAGCATTGTTTGTCGCTCATATAGAAGTATAATGATGTAAAGTACCATCTTGATGTCTTTAATCCAACAAACTCTACTAAGCCATCGCAGCCAGGGAAGGATTGTTGACTCTTTTGGCGAGTGCTAACAAACAGTTTTTTTGGTTAGATTACTTTTATGCACTCCTGGTGTTACTCAGATAAACCAGAAAAGTCCAAAGGTCCAAAGAAAGCAATAATAATATGGTTTTATTACTCTTTAGAAGCATACCTGCTCAAAATCTGATTTGTGTTGTGTGGCAGTTACTTTATGCAGTGCTCATCCTCGATTGCACATATATGCTTCATAGGAACATCTAAAATTATGCATGGAGTAGAATATATAAATTCACCATGAGAATAAAATTACTTAATTGAATCTTTTATAGATCAAAAGTTGGTCATCCATCATGATCACATTATGTTCAAGTTATTTTGGTGGATGAACAAAAGATGGAGTAATATAGGGAGAAGGAAGAAAGTATAGCTTCCAGTATCTACGGCATCACCAATGGGTAGTATGATAAGACAATTGTTTTGGATGGTTCTGCTCTGCATACCATATACTATAGACACGTTAAAGAGGAGGTATCTTGGATTCAAATTAAGGGGTTGAAAAAGTGAAAGAGAGGGTAAAGAAAATACTTGGATAACTTCTGAAAGGTGATCAAGGCAACAAAATTTACTAATTTTTTTTTACAAATGTTGAGTAAAAATGAGGCATAATAATTCAAAAGGCAATGTTTGATAGTTGGTTTACCTCACATATGAAATTATTATTTTTACCCAATTTCCTGATTAGTTAATTATTGTTATATCTTATTAAACTGACAAATGTTATCCTTTTAAATTTCGTGCAGGTTTGTACTCTCTGAAAAAGAAAATTGAAGATGTAGTTAGTCGTGCTGAGATGATAGCACCAACCGCTTTAGAATGTGAAGAAGCAAGACGAATCAAGCAGGAAAAAGTGCTTCGGGATTATGATCTGTGGGATGACCTGGCTAGATCTAATGAATCTCTTGCAGACTTAGCTGATGCCATCAAAGTGGTTAATGATCTCAAAGATCTACGATGCAAGGTGCTGTGCTGGAAAGACTGGAATAACGCAAGTGCATAAGAATTTATTGGCCTGTCCATAAATAAGAATTATTTGTGTGACATTATCTCTGCTGGATTAGTAATTAGACATTCAAAATTTTCAGCTTAACACCTTGCTTTTTCAGGGCTTACAACTTGACTAATTACAACTTTCTAATTGAACAAATGAAAATAGAATCAGTCAAGATGGAAACTTTTAATTGTGTGAGTGAATCACAGGCCATTTATATATGTTTTTATATCATGTTTAGTTTTCTTTCTAAAAGTTGGACAAACCCAGCTGTTGTTTAACTATCACACACCATGCAATTCATATTCATGTTGTAATTACTGATGTTTCAGATCATTTCATTTCAAGAATCCTATTTGTTGTTTAGTGGCATCGTTTTTTTTATGCTACAAGTTCTTTAGTATTTTTTTTTTCTCTGGGGTAAAAGCAGTTGTCGTCTTAATTTCTCCTTTGAATAATTCTACTGTGCACAGATTGAAGATGCAAAATTGATCACCCAGCTGGCAGAAATGGATGTCATAAACCACCAGCTCTTTCAAGAGGCGTACAATGCCTCTGTAGATGTCAGCAAGTTCCTGGATCGTTATGAGATTTCAAAGCTTCTCAGTGGTCCATATGACAAGGAGGGAGCTTGTGTGATCATCAAAGCTGGACCAGAAGGCATTACATCTGAGGTTTAAATATTATTTTTTCCTTCAACAAAAATTAGGAAGCTAGATTTTGTTCATAAAGTTTTAACTTTATCCTATTATATCGTTGATTTAATGTCTTAGCCTATGAATGTCATCAAGTTTTGATTTCTTCGACCTTTTCTATTTCAATATTAAACATTATCTGATGCATCATTCATGGAATCCAGATTTCCTTATTTTTTCCCTCTTATGCAATGAGAGATTTAGTTGTATGCAAGAGCAGAATTTTCTTTTGTCTTTACATGCCAACTCTAAAAGATGCTGCAATAATATTGCATAATGAAAGGCAGGTTGGTCCATAAACTAACTTGAATATATTAGTTTTAGTTTTCCTAATTCGTCATTTTTACCTGTACATAATACATCAAGATATTTGTACTTGTTGAACTCCGGACTACATTATCTCTCTTTCCTTTCTCAGTAATTCTTCATTTTGAAAAACAAGGTAGAGACATTTATAGGATTTGAGATTCTAATCAGCTGTTTTTTCCCCTAATATCTTCTAAACCCTATCTTTCTAATCACCACTGCCTATCTTTTTCTAAGATATCAATCTTTTTCCTGACTGAGCCATGTAAGTGGTGCAAAGTGCAAATGTTACATAGGTATTATGGAGAAGGCTATTGAAGTCAAAAGTAGAAGGGCAAAACTTGGTTATGATCGGTCAAATATGAAATTGCTTTGATACAAATAGAGAATTGGATGGGGATATTATTCAAAAGTGAAGATGTGTTTTTTCAAGGTACTTTTTTTGATCGACTATGTGGTTGTGATCAGAGTTCGCTGAACCGTCTCGAGCCATCCGGTTCGGGGCATGCCAAATCGTACCGGTGGCCGATCGAGACGGTTTTGATGTTCGAAATGAAACACCGGCGAGGACTGGAGAGGGAGAAGGAAAGAGAGGAAGAGAGAGAGGGGGGAGGGAAGGAGAAGGAAAGGCCAAGGAGGTCGTCAGAGGGCCGCTAAGGCCTCTGGAGCTCCACCCTCCTCCAGAGAGAGGAAATAGATAGATAGATGGAGAGTAGAGATAGAGAGAGAGGGGGAGGGAGGGAAGGAGTGGGGAGGTCGGTGGTGGCTGTGGGGGCTCTTGGATGGCTGGATTATCCTTTCCAACCTCTGGTGGATCGAAATAGGGTGACTTGCCCCCATTTCGATGAGATTTAATTTTTTTATTTCGTGGTTTACAGTAAAATTGACAAGTGAAGCCGGCAACCCTGCTCCTTCCCTCCCATCGAAATAGAGGTGAATTGCCCTTGTTTCAATCTAGCGGAGGTTAGGGAGGATAATCTGGCCATCTGGGGGCCCCCCGAGGCCTCCTATCGGCCACCATCGGTCTCCATGCTCCCTCCCTCCCCCCCTCTCTTTCTCTCTCCAATTCTCCCTCTCTTTTAGTTTCTCTACTGTGTCAGTTTGGGTCAGGCATGGAACAACATGGGGGCATACCGAAATGTACCGTTTGCCTACTATCATGGGCCTCGGTACTGGGACCGCAAGCCTTGATTATGATAATAGGGTTTGAGATCCAAGCTGATAATGATGTTGCTGAATCTTAGGCATCAGAGCATTGTATTGTGTCTTTAAGATTTTATATCTTAGGATCAGCCAATCAGCTAAATTATTTGTTATGGATAACATTGGAATCTTCAAGGCATGTTGGTACAGGGGGAAAGTAGAAAAATGCTGATAGATACTTGAATTAGTCATTTTGCGCCATTCCCAATTATTTGTGTACTTGTTGCTATATTGTTTGTTAAGTATCCAGAATACAAGCACAAATTCATCTGTTTGTTATCAGAATTTGTAGTATTGAGGAATGAAGTTTTTGACGACGAAATATTCAATGAATGTACGGATGGAATGTGTAGGGTGATTGTCTTATGCCATTAAAACTCAGGCAACAATGTTTTGTAAGTCTGATATTAGTGACAAATGGGGCTTTAGCACGTTCGTTTAGTTTTTCTGCAGGTTTTTGAACATTGATGAAGTTATTTTTATAAGCAGGAAAAGACAGAGAGAGAGAGACAGAGAGAGAGAGAGAGATCTAGTAAATAATAACATGTAGGATCCATTGCGATAGGGACACTATTTAGAGGGTCTTTATGAAGTAACTTAAAATAAGGACAAACAAAAATACTTGAAACAACCTATGGGGTAAAGGATGGAGCTTTCGGAGGACTACAAGGATTTGTAAAGTTGATGCTGCTGATCCAAAAACGTGGGAAAATCTTGTAAAGTAGTTCTGCATGATGCTTATTGAGGTATTGTGTTTATTTGTTGAATGGTAATAGAGAGATATTATAGAATCACAAATTCAACAATTAGATGATTTCAATATGGTTCATGAATTGTAAAGTATGTCCACCCATGACAGAGAAAGAACCAAGCACATTCCAAGTTTCAACCTTCAAGTTCAAACCATGAATTTAGGACTCCTGGAACTGAACTAGTCTACTATGATCATTCCAACTTGCTCATGGTTTCTCTCATTTTTTGAGGAGAAAATGAGGATCCATCTCTTTACATCAGCAATCGTATTGAACAAAACAAGAGCTAAAATTGAAGCTACCTTGTCTAGCTTATCAAGGAGGCTAAAGCTTTGTTGGTTTTCATCTGAGACTTGTAGAATTCCACTCTGACCATGTTGTGAGAGACTAAGATATGAACATACACCAAGTTGACATGTCAAGGAGATGGGCTTCTCATTGCACAGCACACATTTTGAATTGAGGCCCCGAACCTTTGCTGATGATGCTGAATTCTAGATCCTTGTAAAAATTTAGATTTTCCCCCCATAGGCTCATATTGATTTTAAAAGTCCACAAGAGTGGTCACCAAACATTTGAAAGGTTACTTTGCTTTGCTATCCTCCTATCTCCAACATTACTCATCCGCGATGACGGAAACATGATTGTAAGAGTGAATACATTGATATTTCTCAGTTTTTAAGTCATTTGTGCTGTTTGCTTCAGTGTGGAAACCATCATATCGCCTGTTTTTTAGAATTTTTTATGATTGCCTATATTAAAGAAAATAGGTAAATGATTGGAGAAAGGTTCTCTACAGGGAGATTAAGTCACTCTACTTTTATGTCCAAAATCTGATCTGCTTCTTCCGATGCCGAAGGTATGACTTGTTTCCACAGACCAAAAGGACTATGTATCTAGCGATTCCATGCTAACAGACCGAAAGTTTTTAGTTGCTAGCCCTAGCATTAAGACAGCGCCTCTAAAAACCATCTTGGTTTCTTAACCTCCAGAAAATGTAGCTACATGTGCACCTTCTAATATCCCCCTTTGGGTTAGGCCCACAGATAGTCTCCATTACACATGACATCAATCATCACCATGCACATCTCCAACTTCATTTCATAGAAAATATTTTGGGTTTTCTCTTTCCTTTTCAGCATACATGCCCTGCTCTTAAATCAGACAACAAGAGATGACTAGGAACACACTTCTGTCCCCCTGCAAGGATTTCTTTTTCTGATCCCCATCCCTTCCGAGTTAACCATTATCAAATGCCAATAAAAATTCCTTGGCTCTCTAATCTCAAGAAGCCCAAATACTTGTTTCAATGATTCTCCCTCTACAGCTCAACAGCCTAGCTCTTTTTTCGTTGAAGCTGTCTTCCCCTATACAACTCAAGGAACCTTTATTTCAAATATACTTTTAATTTGTCCCCAACCAAAATAATGCAAAAGAAATTTTAAATGTCATTTGCTTGAGTTCAGCCTGACAACCTTACAGAAAATAATATATAATATAAGTGCTCGAGAAGATGTATCTCTCTTAACTGATTGAACTCCTTGAGATATTCTGTTTAGCTACATTGAGACAAATCCCACTGAAACTATTTGAGACCTATCCATAGAAACATGGAAAAATAGTTTTTACTTAAACAGCTTAGTACTTCTACTTTTGATGGCCCATTTTGAAAACTAAAATGATGCCGAGGGAATATGATCAAAGAAATCATCCCAAAATATCATGTTAAGGCAATCTCACTTGTTCTCTCCCAAATCCTCCCCACCTCCCAATCTATGCTTTATTTTTCATGCTTGTAAGCTGCCTGAACACCATCTAGGATGCAGAGATCAAACTTAAAAGGAGAGACTAGCTTAGATGGTCAACAACTAGCGCACACTAAGATATCGAATTTACCTTTTAAAGTGATTAAGTGAGCTAATAGGCTTTATTATGCATTATAATTGTTCAATTTGCTTGGTGATAAAAAAAATGAAAGTCTAGACTTTAGGATAGTAGGATTATTAATATCTATGTTACTAAAGAAAATTAGAATGGAAATAAGTAAGTTTGACAGATCCATGGAAAAAGTAATGCTCATGGTTAGGGCTTGATATCTAGAGATTCTAACTTGGGTTTCGAATTTAAGAAGGCCACAGATTCCAAAAGATTGAATCATATCTAAAAAGATGGTATAATGCCATGCAGCATCTAGAACCAAACGATGAAATTTGTTACACAGAAAGGTAAATTATTATGGTTATAAAAAGTTATTTTAATATCTAAGTATTTGTAATACAAGTTTGCTTTGTTTTCCTTTGATTGCCATTGAAGCATTGTGTTTGCCTGGTTAAGTAGTTTTTTGTTTGTGATGAAGTTATTGTTAATTTGTTATGCTTGGTCACCTGAAATGTCTTGTGAACTTTTGCTTCCAGGTATGGGCAAAGAAGCTTTTGAGCATGTACACTAGATGGGCTGAAAAGCATGGTTGTGAGGGAAGGATCATTGAGAAGTGTTCATGCAGCAGTAATGGTATCAGATTGGCAACAATTGAGTTTGAATCAGAATACTTTTTTGGCTACCTTTCTGGAGAGAAAGGTATGCATAGAATGATTTGTACATCTCTTGATGGATCAATTATTCGTGAGGTAATTGTCTCCCTCAAGTTACTCCAACACAGACATAAAAAGCCCCATAGAAGATTCGCGCGCGCGCGCGCGCGTGCACAAAAAACAAAAAGAAAAGGGACTATAAAGAACGGACATGAATAGCAACAATAGTTCTAAATGTGATATGACAAAGATGGCATGCAATGAAATGGGATCCTGAATGCTAGTTGGACAGTGCATATCCAACTTAGGATTCATCAAAAGAGTCATATAATCAGTATTTAGTATCAACTGCCCTGATGGTGTACACTGTTTCTCACTCACAAGTGTGGAAATTTTAAGACAACTGATGATGTGCACTTGAGTGAGTCCACAATTATTAAATAAGTGGGCTTTGTAATGCTCAAAATACTTGTCAAAGGAGGTCTTCATGTAAATCCACTCACAATTTTTGTAAACTTGTCTCTAGGAGAGCAAGTCTTCTTGTAAATAAGTGGGCTTTGTGGAAGAGTTTGAAGCGATGTTTAAAAGAGATAACCAGTCAGTAACTACTCAGTAAGAATGATTGAAAAGAAAACTAGAAAGGGTTCAAGATACCAGAATTTGTGAAGAAGGAAGTCATGATGATAGGAGCATGACTTATATGTGAGAGGCATAATAGAGCAAATTTTTTGTAGTATGATCATCAAAATGGACAAGACAATCAGTTTGGTGATTCATTATCAACATTGAAGTTGAATACATCCTTGGTTAGTTTATTGGATTGGAAAACCCCGTTAACCATGTTCTACAAGGTAATTGTGCAATAATAAGCGAAGAATCATACTTAATGACTGGAGCTGTGGATATTTTGACTCTGGTAATATAGAATATAAACATGTTTGGATCTCAAATATGTCTAAAAGATTTGTGGGAGCAAGAAGTAAAAGATTTTGGCGAGGACAGAGATGAAGCAGTAGACTCCTATATCATATCAAGAAATATGCAAACTCTAAGGGACTGACAAATAAAGTCTTATGCTTACCATGTACTTGAGAAAGCATGCTTGTAGAATGAGAAGATTAGGTTTTGCAAGGAACTAAATGAAGCATGTGATTGTGATCCCAGCCTCTGAAGGTGACCATTAGTGGGTGGCAATTGTACGACTATTTAATAGGTCAAACAACTTAGAAAAACATGGGAAGAAGCACAGGTAGATAAAATAGAGTAAAGAAGATTTAAGTTTTGATTTTTTTTTTTTTGGGTGGCAGTGGTGGGGTTGGGGGGATGGGAATCCTAGCAAACCCCATTGTGGTTAAATGATTTGTTATAGCAACACCATTGCTCTTAGTTTGGGGCCATCACTGTTGAGGAGGAGTTCCTAGGAATTGTTGCTAGCCTCAAAGGACAGACTGTGGGATCTACCAAGAATTTTTGGTATTTTGATTTCAGTTCGCACTATGAGTAAGTCATTATGCACACAAGAAGTTATTGGATAAGTTACGTGCAAGGGAAACTTAAAAATGGGAGAACTTTCATTGAAGCAACAGAAAGTGCGTTTTCAAGTATTTTAGAGTATGCCCTTCACATGTAATGAATTGACATATCATATTTGAAAAAACAATGTACATGTATGCCATACATGTTGTACAACCATTTTCTGAGACTGATTTAATTATTTAACCTAGTTATACTGCTCTTGTAAGTTTATATTATGCCTAGAGCCTATGCATCCTCTGCTACAGGCATAGTAGCCTTGTGTTCATCTTTATCTAGTATCCCTAATCATATAAATATGGCCTGGTTTATAAGTTCTAATTTGTTATCAACTATTGTGGAGAACAATCATACAGTGAAACCGCTCCTTTGCTTTTCATGCTAAGATATATGTACCCTTCACATTGTTGAACATAATTGTACTATTTAGCTCTTAATTTCGACTGCTATAGTTCTGAAGCTTCTTCCAGTGAATAGCCTAAAAGTTTAACTGCAAGTACTTTAGAATGAAAATTGATGTATAGATTAGATTTGTTTCATTCAAGTTACAACAGATCTTCTGAGCCAAAAGTTTGCAGACATGCTCAGCTGCGGTAGATGTGATCCCTCTTTGCCTTGAAAGAGCTATTGATATGCACATAGATGACCATGATTTAAAAATCTCTTCTTCCCCATCGCAAAGAGAAAACCAGTCTGGTTATCGAGCAGAGCGTGCAGTCTGCATTCATCATCTCCCAAGCGGCATAACTGTCCAAAGCTCAGGTACTAGCCATCTAGATGAAACATCATGTACATATTATTAGTCCAATGCACAACATATTTGTTTCTTTGTTTGTTTACATTGACTTCATTTCTCATATACTGGAAAAAACTTTAACTTCTCACATAATAATGCTGAGCTTCTCTAGATTGGTTTTGCTTTTAGGGCTTCTCAATTATTAGAATCTTCAAACATAGTTCAAGAAGTGAAAAACCAAACTATTCACCTAATTGATATATATGAAAACTATTTAGAAAGAGACCTTTATTACTAAATTTAGTGCACGAGGATTGTGATATATTGTAGATATGCTCAGACTAAGATGTTTTGGTAAGAAAAAGTAGCCCACTGTCACCACCATTCTGCAAGATCTCAAGGACAATCTAAAATATGGACTTGATGGATGTAAGATATATGTGGCACCTTGTTAGACGTTCAAATGGTTTCAAGAACCGGTCTATGGCAGTCCAGTATTGGCACCTAAGATTGGACCCATATTAGGCATTGCATATTCGAGCCTATATTGATTTGTGTCTGTTCAGTATGGATCAATGCGACTTAATGTTGGGACCAGAAATCCTCTCTCTTTTCCTTTTTACCAAAAATCCTCTCTTTTTTCTTTTTGTTTGTTTTGGTATGCACCATATGGCATGTGCCATACTGGCTACTATATGCCATGCCCTGTGCTAACAAGGGAATTTAACTGGGAAAAAAAGCTTATGACCTTGAAAAGCTTTCATCATTCATCAGAACTAGAATATATGCTAATTGTTTTCCCCCATAGAAATGTCATGAAAACTCTTTTAAATGCTTTGAGCAAAATTAAAATTAGATTCCTGAATGTGGAAAATTAATTTTCTTGTTGGTAGTATACTACCATGACTTCTGGTGTATTTTCATTTAGTTGGCATGTAGACCATGTGTACAAAATGAGTTGAGAAAGAATTCATATTGAGATTTAAACCTCTGTAAGTAGTCTGCGCACTTTCAATAGTTTGATTTCCCCACATAGATGGAATCTGAATGGTATAACTGTCATCCTTCAAGGAAATAGAAAATCTCAATATCCTTGTTATTTAGAGATGACTTTTGTCAGAATAAAAAACTCAGTCTTTTAGTACTCATACATTCTAGGTCAACTGCTGGGATCGGAACTATAAGCCTCACTCTACACCTTCCCAGATATCCCAGATGCTATGTGGATATCACTGCTCCCTTACAATTGTTTGTTTCTACCTCAAAATTCAGAAGACCAAATAAGCAAACTTTTAAACTGGTCAAAAAATGAATATCAGCTGAACTAAGTTGGGCTTCATAAAGAGCTCACCTGTATTGTCGGGCCACCCAGAGCTATTGACCCTTCACTTCTTTCCATATTTTTTTTTCTTATATCTTTGTCTTCCTCTTTCTTCCACATGCTGAGACTTGAGTGCTTGCTGGCCTACCGCCCTTCTTCCGTCTTTCTTTTTGTTCAACAGTTCAACTCTTCCCATCTACCTCCTTTAACAACCCTCATCCTATCTTCTTTTGTAGATAGTCCAGTCTTTAAGACAATGCAAGAATGGAGCATAAAGTAGACAGAAAGCATATTATAGAAAAAAGCTATATTGATCTAGAAACAAAGGGAAGAAGCTCCTTTCCTTTCTCATTTTTTCTCTTCAAAAGGAGGGAGATTTGAGGAAGGGATGCCTAATATCCCATCTTTGCTATTGGACATATTCCTCTCTCCTGTTTATCCATGTTCTTTTCCGTCCCCTATCCCTTCTCTTAAGCTCCTCCAATTCCTTTTCTTTCCCAAGGAAAGGATGCTATTTTCCCTCTTGTTCTCTTCTGTTTATATAACCATTTAATATACTTTACCATGAAAAAAATGAGGGATTTCAGACTAGGGTAGAAGCTCGTGAGGACAAGGAGATAGCTCTTGTAAAGGCACCTCAAAAACCTCTGCCCTTACTAGCAGGAACCTTATGTTAAATATGCTTTGGAAACTCCCTGAATCTTGAACCTGAACCCACTTCCTAAGCACTTCAGGAGTTTTAAAACTGTCTGCTTCCCCTTGCTTCTCCCACTTCTACAACCAAGCCTCTGCCTCATGCTTGTGTTTATGATGGAATCCCATAGCTTGAATCCCATCATTCTAAGACATTCATGCATGGTCGCCTAACCGCTCTGAACCATACCAGCAGCTAACCGGTGCGGTTTGGATATTCGATTCGGAATACCGGTGAAAACAGAGGGAAGGAGAAGGAAAGAGAGGAAGAGAGAGAAGGGGAGGAAGGAAAGGAAAAGACCAACGGCACCGACGGTGACCCGTTGAGGCTCCATGGTCCTTCATGAGATGCGAGAAGAGAGATATAGAGAGGGGGGAAGGGAGAGGAGGGAGGGGAAGGCGGCGGGAAGGTTGCTGGAGGGTCGTCGGATGGCTGTCGGATGGCCAAAAACAGCCTACGGCCGTCTCAAATTTGAAATAGGGGCGAAGCCCTTATTTCGTCTTATTTCTTCAAAAAAAAAAAATGATGCACAGTAAAGCTGGCAAACATTTTTTTTTTTTGAAGAAATATGACGAAGTAGGAGCTTCGCCCCTCTTTCGAACTTACGACGGCTGCGGGCTATTTTGGGCCATCTAGCAACCATGGTGTCCTCTGGCAGTCTTTGCACCACCTTTTCCTCTCTCGTCTTCTCTCCCTTCCCCCCTCCTCTCTCTATCTCTTTCTGCTCTCATTTTCTCTTGTGGAGGACCATGAAGCTCTCCAGTGGCCATCGTCGGCATTTTTGCTGGCCTCTCTTTCCTTTCCTCCCTCTCCCTCTCCCTCTCCCTCCCTCCTCTCTCTCTTTGTCTCTTTTCCTTCCTGGTTTATCCCTCGTTGTAGTGTCGGTTTGGGTCTGATACGGGAGTGTACTGACTCATACCACCGACCGGCTGATATGATATCCAGTTTTGAATCGACGATCCTTGCTTTCATGATGATGACCAAGCTGCCACCTAACCTTTGTACTTTATGACCCACTTTATTCGTCATGCTTGTGAAACAACATACACGTTGGTGATTAAACCTTTGCTACCATTTGGGATGTTAGCCCCGACCTTCTGCTTCTAATACAAAAAATTGGTGGAAGCCTTCACCTAAGGAGCATGTCTGTTCTCTTAAAAAAAAGGATGATGATGGAACAATATGTATAAACTGAGTTGGTGGTGAGGCTTGTAGTGAAAATATAAGATGTAAGTATCTGCACAGCTTTCAACCCATGTAGTTTAGTGTTTAGAGACAAGGTTTTAGATGCTGTGGGATAGGACTGTCCTGATTTTTCATAGAACGGGATGCACTGCTGTCCCGTCCCGTTCTAACACTTGAGACAAAAGATGTTCCAAGACATTCCGATCAGGATGCTAGGACGCTAGTAGGATGGCTCTGTCCTAACACATGGGATGGTACCCTTTCTCAGTGTCCTATGGGATGTCTCATAGGGGCCTAAATCCATGGTTAGAGAATTGGGAGATTGTGACAATGAGAAACAGGTTTAGACCTGTTTAATGTATCAGATGTTTGTGCATAGACTTAAACCTGGATGGAAGTGATTAGGAATTTATTTGGAGTTGGTAGCATAGCTGGAGCTTTTCTTGAATTCAAGAGCTTATAAAGGAATTAATCTTGCAGAGGAATGGAGCCATGAAATGAATTTTAAACCATCTCATAAATGATATTATTGGATTGCAAAGGTTATGATCTATATAAATGCAAGAGTTCTGGTCAGCCATTGAAGTTGAGAAACTCAGAAAGGCTCCAGAATAGCTGCAAGTTAGGGATGAGGAATTTGCAGTTGATTTTGGCAGAAGAACCAAGTTAATTGAATTTAAAAAATGCGTCATTCCAAATGTGATGAATGCTATTT